>NW_027107925.1:407064-409888 GCF_000696795.3 Halyomorpha halys | reverse complement strand
AGGTAGAGGAGATCTAGGTGAGAGAGTCTGAGGCAGAGCAACAGTTCTAGTTGCCGAGATGAAGCGGACGGACTAGAACTGTCATGATAGGAGCCAGCTTACTAGTTGCCGAGATGAAGCGGACGGACCAGTAAGCTGATAAGGCTAGGTGCAGCTCTAGTTGCCGAGATGAAGCTGATGGACTAGTAAGCTGATAAGGCTAGGTGCAGCTCTAGTTGCCGAGATGAAGCGGACGGACTAAGATTGGTGGAGTAAGGGAGAGGAGATAGGCCATCGTCTAAGGTGAGCATAACAAAAACCAACTCTTACGAGAATAGATCAGCAATAAACTTCTCTATCACAAGTTGAGTGTAAGCCACCAGTGCTATGACTAGACCCGGAGAAGGCTTTTTTTGATGGATCAATCCCGGTGACAATTGAAGGCCTCATGTGACCGGTTATCACTGAGAATTTACTCTTTTAACTCTACTTGAGATAGTTCCGTAGAATCTTTTTGCTCAATCTCTTTTTATTTTATAATTAACATTCTTACATATTACATATTAACATATATACATTTATACAATAGATCGTATTTTTATAATAATAAACTTATATACAATTATACAGCTGCTTAGACGCTTGTAGTGCTGGCCCCTGGCGGGTTACAGCGGCACTACGTGCTCGCTGACTGTTACATATTAAATATTAGAATTTTATTTTTTTTTTAAAATAAAGAATTCTTTTAATCAAAGAGCCTTCCTTTATCATAGACAATTTTTTTTATTTTTGGTCCAGAAAATTCAGCTTATTGGTGAATTTCATTATCAGCACAGGTACATCATTACAGCAGAAGTAACAGAATTTGGGAGATCAGACTTACCTTAATTCTTCGAGAAGAAGCAATCCAGCAATAAAAATTTGAAACATGTTTTAGTGGGGCGAGTCCGGCTTGGAAGCATAGCATTTATTTTTTTGGTGTTATGATCTCCTCTTATGAGATTGTGAGGTGTTGTACATTGACCAACCTACTCGCTATTAATGTCTGTTTGAGAAGTCAAATAAGTAAGGCTACCATGGAGGGCGGGAGTGGAGGGTTTCATGCAATTTTCCGCTTTCAGTGCTCTTTGAATATTGCTCGATTAAACTACAGACTAAAATAAATTTTTTAAAAAATCATAATTACAATAAATTAAAAAATATATGAAAGCTATAAAAGACAGTAAAATAATAAACATTAATTAAGTAATAGCAGAATAATTTATAAACGAGAAAATCAGAATTAAATTGGAAGAAAAATAAAACAATTCCATCTTGACACACATTCACACAAATACAAAGTATTTACTTTAAGTAGAGTCTAGTCTGAAAATCCTGAATGTGGGAGGCAAAGTGGACCCCTACAACAGATCCCAGCGCTTCTCATCCAGTCGTGACATTGGTACTGAAAGCCAATTGGGACCGTGAGAGTTCTAGAGGAGGAAACTAAAATTTTAACTCGTGAAATTTGTTTGTTTTTTTTTTCTAATTTTATACATTCTCTTAAACATTAAAGTTAAATATATTTTATATGCATGGTGCTAAATTACTTTAAGAACATGTTTATATAGAATTAAGAACTAAAAAAAAAAAAATCTGAAGAACACATTTTACGAGCCTTTTCAGGCCAGTAAGGATAATGGTATCAGAACTCCGTTAAGTTTCATTTTTGTTGACACATCCTAATAAGGGCCAACACACGAAGGGTCCTCCAGCTCTTTAGGGCAAGGGCTCTCCAATTTAGGGAAGTGCCCCCTCACGTTGGCTATAAGCAGGCTGAGGATGAGTACACGTCTCGGCTCACTAGAAGTTTTAATAAATTCACGCACATCATTTAATTTTTTTTCCGTCGAAAACTGAGCAATCAAAAAGTGAACACTTTATTGTTCGTAGGCTTGGTACTAATAATGAATCAAATCCTGACCAGTCCAAACACTATTTCGATTCTTCAGCTCGAACTTCTTATGTCTCTCTGTAATATGAAGTAGGGGAGATGCCAAGTGGAAATAGAGGTCAGGAAATGAAAGGAAGCCGTATTTGATCCTAAAGCCAGGTCGAAGAAGAGGATCCGAAAAATAAACCCGGAGCAATATTGAAACTCAATCTATTTCTGACGTCAAGGAAAAGATTTTAGTAGAATATGAATCCGCTCCTAAAACCCAGAATTTCAACCTACCTTTTTTAGAGTATAAATTATCTTTTTTAATTTAAAAAAAATAAAGAGTTAATTACTAGCTAGTAGTTAATTAATGAACATGGCACGGGATTTTTTAAACATTTTTTTGGAATATAATATATAATATAATATTGAGTGAATCTGTCATATGTCATTTTATAAAATTTGATGGAATTTATTAATTCAAACTACACTCCTTTTTAATAATCTCTCATCTACAAATGATTTGATTATGAATGTTATTACAGTTTTAAACTATCGTACATTATCAATATATCGCTATGATGTCATTGAAATTATAGTTAAAAAAGGTAATAGAAAGCCATTTTTGAAAACTATTGAAAGTTTTAACACCAGATAAGTGTACCCGTAAGCATTTTCTCTACAACTATCAACCAATGATAATAGCTTTTTCTTTTAAATAATTGATTTTTCTGCTTTTTCTGTCTGAAGCTTAGGTTTATACTGAGATAATAATCATATAAAGAATAGAGAGGGTTAAGAAAAGATAAAAAAGCCATGTGCTGTGGAATGAGATCGGAAGAGGTCGTGTGCTCTTGGCTATCTCCGACTACGCATTATGTTTTAGGCAGTTGCAAGAACCTATTTGATTAATTAAATTCTTACATC
>NW_027107925.1:405219-406540 GCF_000696795.3 Halyomorpha halys | reverse complement strand
AAATCCATTTTTTGAATAAATTGAATTAGATTGATTTGAGAAATATATATTTTTTATTTATAATGATACTGTATTTTTTTCTGAACAGTTCTAGAGTGGTAATATCAAGATTCCTTTCCCGTGGGCTCCGTGAAATAAATATTAACAGTTTCAGTTAAAAGTATATCCCACAATGTTCTGAACCAGAAAGTCAGTGATCATTGCCCCAACTTGCTCAGCTATCACATCCTCTTATATTGTTGCCGAAAATGAAATACTGAAATAGTCCAAAATAGAGCTGAAAAAAAAATACAATTTAAGGAGATCGAGGAGATAAATTTCTATCTATAATTTTGTCATTTTAATAAAGACTTCATCCTTTAGATAGGAATACTCGAAATGTTAGTAGTAGAATAAAGAATACACTTTATTTACAAACGTCATTCCTAACTAACCTAAAATTTAGAATTAATGAACATCACAAATCGATTACAGATTTTTAATAATATAATACGCTACTAACATTTCATTTTGTTTCTCAGCATTCTTGCTTCTTATTAATTAATTGGAATATTCATTAAATTATTTTATTTGAAAATAATAATAATCCTTATTCAATCACTGACTTTTTGGTGGCTCCAAGAGCTAACTAAATATTTATGTTTGGAATAATTAGAAAAAAAAATGTCATCGAAAACTTTTATTCAAATAATTTAAAAATTAAAGTTGACAAAAATAGTTTTTATTTAACTTTTTTTTTATTGCATTTCTGGTTGCAGGAGCACCTGCCAGGACTGTAAAAATTACGTTTCTTTATTTATTTAGTTAGTTCTTTTTTTATTTGTAAAACAAAAATTCCATCAAATTTGTAATATTTCAATGTTTTTCTAATTTTATTTGTTTTTTATCTGCTAAACCTTAGAATATAAATTCATGTAATGACTCTTATTTTAAAAATATTTTTTAAACATAAGTAAGTATTTTATTATAATATATTTTTTGTTTGATTTAATTTATAAAAATTATAATCAAGTTTCCTTTGTTGTTTGCTTGTTTGAAATTACTGTAGCCATATGTTAATAAAAGGAGTTCTCTTTGGATGACCTACATGAATTACTCTTGTGGCTTGATAACTCACTTAGCCCTGGCAGGTTCAAATGGCAGGAGCCTTCCGGGATTCCTTTGAATTATGACAGTGAAGGTAATCAAGGAGTCAAGAACGGGCAACATTTACGAGGAGCACATTTAGCAAACTGAACGTTACCCATGTCGTCAACAAGAAATCATTATACGATTACACACTTTAAAAAATACTTTAAGAACTCTCTTTTATTTGGTTTTA
>NW_027107925.1:402304-404110 GCF_000696795.3 Halyomorpha halys | reverse complement strand
CTTCGAATATTAATTTATATAACAACCGTTTTCCCCAAATTCTTTTAAGCGAAAGTAAACCATTTTTCTAATACCTGAACATAATGTTTTGTAGGTAGCTTATTAGACTCCACATGCTGCATAGATAGAGCTAAAATTAACTGAAACTTTCTATATTGTAATAGGAAAGTAGGATGTCAAAGATGATTTACAATCCCGGCTGTACCTCTCCGATTGAGGATGCTCCTATAACAATATAAAAATTTTCCTTCTATAATTAACATAAGAAATGTCTGTTCTATCCTAATTATTATTGTTATTCAGAAACTAATATTTTCTGCCTTAAGCTATAAGAGGTAACGCATGATCATCATTAATAACATTTTAACACGTTATTTTGTTTCATTTTAATTTAATTAATTTTATTTTACTTCACTTTTGACGGCTGGCTCCAAGACTGCTAGAATTTTTATTTATTTATTTTTTCAAAGAAATTTCAGAGATTTTGAAAGTTCTAAAATTAATAACGGTTACTGAAATATTTCTTTTAAGAGGATGGAAAATACTCTCAATATAATTAGTAAACAGACGACGACGCCTGATCGTTAACAAATAACAAAATAAAATAATGGAATAGAATTAACAAAAGACAGAAGAAGAGCGCGAGTTGGCAACAATAGGATCCAAAACTAGGCTCCGCATCCCCAGCACGTGAAGGGACAAGGCATTTCCCTCAAAGTTCTCACTCCAAGCTTTGTTATAAAGAAACCCTTTGTCAGGCCAACCTCTTGTATACAGGCCCAACTTCGAAGTTCGTTCTTTCCTTATTGAATATATTTTCTCATGTATTATTAATATATAAAGGAACCAAAGAAAAACTAAAAATAAATGAGGGAAAGTCAGGAGAAAATGATGAAAATTTTTTAAATTTTTATAACGAAATTTGTACCAAATTCTTTTATATTTTACGCTACCATTCTTATATCTAACAATAAGGTGTATTTACTTCTTACAACATTAAAAATTATAAAATAAATATTTAAAAAACGCCGAAAAATCATGAATGAGAAAGCAATCATTATAACTATTATACTATGAAAGAAAAACGAATATAAAGAAAACTAATTCTCCAAATAACATTCAGATGTTAAATAAACGAAAAACTGTGAACTCATACCTTTTTAATTATAATATGATAACAATAATAATAATGATTTTCTTTACTTTTTCTGGGATTCTTTCTTCTAGAATAATATTACAGGTGTCAAAATTAGGCTATAGAGCCTTAGAGCAAAATTCAAAATGTTAAATAAAAATGAAATTAAAAAACATAAAATATAATTAAAATAATGAAAAATAAAAAAATAAACAGCAATAATTAACAGATCATATAATATAAAAATCGAACAAACAAAATAAAATTATATTTCATAAATCATAAGGTGACTAAGTTCTGATAAAATAAAATGAAAAAGGACCAACTAAAAATAGTTAACAAAAACGGTATCATTACTGTTTATCTACACATTTACAAACTTGAACAAAAAGGAGATACATAAAATGTAGAAAATAAATAAACCAACAACAAAAGTGAAAAAAGAATGAAACAAAAATCCTCTAACAAATCAAAGGAAAGTAAATAAAGTAATGATCATTATATTAGGATATGATATAATTCCTCATAATATATGAGGATTATATCAATACATATATACTTATTTACAAATTATTTATAAATATTAAAAACACCCATTATTATTTATGTTAAATATTATCTCTCTTTACAAATTATTTATAAATATTAAAAACATCCATTATTATTTATGT
>NW_027107925.1:400257-401791 GCF_000696795.3 Halyomorpha halys | reverse complement strand
TCATGGTGGTCAATATTTTTAACTCGGTTAATATATTTTAAAATATTCATAAATATTTGAGGCTATTAAACAAATTCATTGAGAGTATTAAACAAAAAAAAAGAATCTCACAATTTTCTCCTTTTTATCCGATTTACTCTCCTGGGTCCAACAGAGGCACAAGCGAATGGTAACGAACCATTCAGTAACGTTATGAATACATGTTGAAAAAATTAAGGAATCTGTTTTCAACGTATTATTTTATTCCTTAAACAAAGACGGTGTTTTCAATTATACTTTACTAGTCTCTTTATAAAACTATTAAATATTCACATAAAATCCACTCAATGGGAAAAAGAGATTCAGAGCAGGGAAAGGAAAATGTTATACAAATATAAATATATAAACCACTACACGAAGGGTCTGCATAACAGTACTTTGTAAGAAAGTACTATATCTTGAACAGCGGTTGTATAAGGAGGTGATTTGTTCATGGTCATACTCAGTCACCAGATTTTTCCTCAAATAAGAGTACCCACCTTACGAAGGATGGTACCCGGAGTCCTACCAGCCTTCGTAACACATGGTTGACTCATTTTTTTTTTAACATCGGTGCATCCTTACATTTTATTAAATAAACCTTTTTCCTATACGAGGCAATATATGAATTAATAATTATTAATTAAATAAAAAAAAATAGTTTACTCTATTATTTATTTACTTTAGTATTACTATCGGAGTACTTAATGTAACCCTAACGGGTTACAAATTATAACTCAATGAAATGAAACACTCAATGAAATAAAAATTCAATTTTTTAAGATCCATTTTCATTATTTTGCCTTGTATGTAAAATAAAATATTACACGGTGATCACTAAAAATATTTTTATATAATTTGTCATATTAAAATAATATTTTATTTTAGAAATAAAACAATATTCAGATTCATTTATATATCAATGAGACTCGATTTGACATCGATATATGACTGGATTTTATGAAAATGAAAATCTGTGGCGCTTCAACCCATGAAGGATGAGAAGGGGGTTTAGTGGTTAGTAAGGAAGTACTGTTTCTTGAACAACGATTGTGCAAAGAGGCGATTTGTTAATGATCGTGCTCAATCACCCGGCTGTTACCCAATCAAGAGTACCCACCTTACAGAGGCTAGGGGGACCACGAAGTGCTTCTGAATCTACAGGGTTGACTCACGGTCAAGTGAGTTACTATCTACAACTACCGGATTCGAATATGGTTCCTTGGAGTTACTAACACAGCGTCATACACACTGAGTTACCCCTCCCTCCCTATGTAAAAATGGATTACATTATGTATTAATACTATGTTCCTAAGTATCAATAAAAACTTTTAATTTCACTAAAATTAAATAATAATAAAAATCCTTCTGATTAATTATTGAAACTATTGTGTTCCAAACAACAGACATGTTATTTTTATATATGTTACTTAAACATGGTGATGACGCCAAAGGTAAACTATATAAGTTACTCACCATCATTTCTTATTCATGTATTTTAAAGATTTAACTAATT
>NW_027107925.1:395736-398975 GCF_000696795.3 Halyomorpha halys | reverse complement strand
AATATTTAAAAAAAAAATAGTTTTATGAACAGTACTAAAATAAAATATCTTCTGGGATATTATAGCCACTAATTTAAAAGATTTTGAATTTTCTCTATAACACAAAACTAAGATTTCAAGGATTTCTGACTGCCAATATCCCCCAAAATCGAATTTGTTTACATTTTTGCACATAAAATAATCATTATTTTTTTCATCTTCTGTTAATATTATTAATATTAGGTGAAAGCAAAATCTAGGTATGGAATTTTTATAATATTATGTCTTTTAATAACAATGATTTTCCAAATTTTAGAACAAAACTTACAAAACAAACCAATACAAATGCTATTTTTCAACCGGCAAAGGAGCTCGTCTGTATTTAATATATAACATGGAATTTAAATTGGGCTGGTCACGTCCTATGCTTATAACATTTAGCATGTTAAAACTTTTTACATTTAACATATCGCGAGCACGTTTTTAAATTTTAGTTGTTTTTTAAACAATGCTCGATTAAACTATTTTAAGTATCCACTTCCCTTTTTAAGCAAATATTTCAAAAGAAATATAGGACCATCCCTCCCTGGGGGTCATAGTGAAGCGGGTCCGGCTGGGAAGGATGGCCTTTTTTGTGTGATGATCTCATCTAGTGAGATTGTCTAGAGACAATTGTCTGTTTTAGAAGTCAGATAAGTAAGGCAACCATAGAGGGCGGGAGTGGCGGGTTTCACGGCGTTCCCAATTTCAGGCGCTTTTTTAATATTGCTGGATTTAACATATTTATAAACAAATAATTCTAATACTTAAAAAAAATTGTTTTCGAAAAATATTAAAATTATATATCTTCAGAAATATTACAGTCAGTCATTTGAAAGATTTTGAAATTCTCTACTATACTAATTTTGCAAGGTTTTCTGTCCTAAGTTCTCTCTAAATCAGATTTTTTAGCATTGTTGTATTTTACACATATGTATAAGATAAAACAAAATATATGATTGTAAGCCGAAAAATCCACTCTTACGACGTGGTCTGCATGGGCGGCAAATATTTTCTGAAAATAAACTGATTCAAATACCTCGGCTTCTCAATAACATCAATAAATGACCCACGGAAAGAAACAAAACCAGTAGACCAATTAGTAAATATTGATATTTCCTTACAACGCAATAAATTGTAAAAAAAAAAAAAAAAATTGTAATCTGAATTCTTACTTTATCTGCCCCGAGATGAAATATATTTTTCTATATAGGAAGGGGATAAAGGCAGTTGACATATGATAGAACGTAGAAAGTAGTGCGGTTGCTAGATCTAGACAAGAAGAGCCATCAGTTTATCTTCCACCTGATTGCATCTACCTTGTCTGTATGTGATGTTCTTCTCTACCCCTTCGAGATAGCGGGGGGGCGGAGCAATTCCAAGTCTACATTATTCACTCCTTTTCTGCAATATTGTGTTACAAGAACGTTAGAGAACTTGTAGGAAAATTATGTCTTCCTAATAAAACAGTTAATATCTCAAACCTCATTAATTTGTGGTCCTATGTTAATATCATTGATATTAAGGAAGAATATAGAATGAAATATTTTGGCGATACTTTTTTGTCCAATAACACAGATTTTTTTAAATTTCAGAACAAAAATAATATAACAACAAAAATTCAAATTATTAAAGCCACCTCGAATCGACTATGTCTTTTTGTTGGAAAGCTTTAAAATGAACAAAAAACAAACTGACTCGGTTTAAACATTTATTTGGTTCAATTTAAACATTTGAAAAACTAAAACTAAAATAAACAAAAGATGACTAAGAATGAATACAAGTAAAAATATAAAAAATAGAATAGTTAGATAAATTATGAAAATGGCAATAAACTAATTTAGAAATAAACAAACAAATAAATATATGTAATAAATACTGCACGACGAAAGGTTGCTCCACTCCGATAGGTCAGAGGAGTGCGAAATGTGTAGGTCGCAGCTCTTGTATGTAGCTAAATAAACCGCTGCAATGGTCCAAAGTTGGTGTAGTGGCTCATCGGTAGTCCAAATATCCAACAGTCGTATTAATGTAATAGGCCAGCCGACAAAATGAACGCAAACAGGGCTGGTTACACACGTTCATAGCCACTGATTATCCGGAACTCATATTAAAGTCGAAACACAGAAGTGGTCTGGTTCCGAACTGTAATGACGACTAAAACACTCATAAAATGTCTAAACTATTAAACTATAAGGGCATACAGGGCTGCTGAGACGCTACCATGGCCACTAATTAGCCGAAAATATTCTAAAAAACTAAGATGGTCGGTCCGTTGCTAGGTGACGCCTTAGCAACAATCATCAGCCCCTAGCAACTGTCTCTATTACTCATTATAACACACAAATATAATTACACAGTTTTCTTTTAAATGACTAAATCCAATTAAAATAATAAAAATAAAAATAAATGTAACAAAATTAAATACTAATAAAACTCAAATACTATTTACAATCATTTACAAGGTAATTATATATTATGGCGTTAACACAAATGCTTCCACTTTTCGACGGATAAACTATATTTATCTTTATCAATAACAAACACTCGGTTTCCGATATTCTATCCTTATCTATTAACACATAATGATAGTAAAGTAAAAATAATTTATATTAATACCAAATCCGAATTAAATATATTCATTAAATTATTGTAATTAATGTTTATAAATATTTTTATGACTTTTTAATTATTTTCCACTAATATATATTATTGGAATGCGAGGTAGCTCAATGTGTGAGGCACTGTTTTATAAACTTCCAAGTAGGGGTTCTATTCCGGCTGTGGGAGATAATTATTTATACTGTAACTTTGGCCGTAAGTTAGCTCTGTTGGCTAGATAGGCCTTCTGGGGAGTACTCAAGCTCCAAAGTGGGTACCTTTAATTATTGAAAACAATACTAGCTGGTAAGTTTCTGCCGTTACTTTGAAAAAAATTACGAAATAATCTGATATCGGTATTTTCATAAAAATATGGCTGAAAACAATTTTTTTACAAACTGTATTTCTAAGATGTTCAAAACAAGGAACAGCGACCTTCCACTCTGACGTTTTAAACCTGACTGAATAAACCAAGTGGAAGGGCATAACCAGACATTACCAACTTATTTGGTTAGTTAACGCACTCTCTCACTTAAAGTATGGGTTAAGTGAGAGAGCTTAAAGTATGTGTTCAAACCGGCGGTAATTCGTAAATTTAACGATACAATTATTGAAGATGT
>NW_027107925.1:381284-395052 GCF_000696795.3 Halyomorpha halys | reverse complement strand
TGGCAATTTCCAATGAAAGGAACATAAAAAATAAATAAATTGAGAAATATTTCTTTATATTATCATGTTAAACCGATATCATAATAATTAACTTGGTTGAAAGTCTGTTAATAGGTCTGCGAAATGGAGAGAGATGTTAAGCAACAGAACAGCTGATCTAATCATCATTTTGTCTTCTGTCGTTTTGATAGGTAATTTCCTTGCAGTATGTGTTTAATTCGTGTTGTTTTTATTTTGGACGTTTTTGAGAGAGAAATACTTTATTCATCCATACTGCCCAAATACATCAGGTTGCTACATACACAGCATACTAATCAATCCGTAATCGGACATATATAAATTACATATAATAAAATAGAAAGAAAACAGTTTTTTTCCCTACAGTTTCTTTTTACAATCAATTTCAGTCTATACACCAAATACAAATCTTTCAATTCATTCCAATTTTCTTTCCCTTTCTGTTCCCTAAATTTCACCATTTCACAATTTTTAATTCATCCGATCAACAAATTCGCTCTCCGGAATTCACTCTTCAAGATCCTCTTCAGTGACCCACTAAACAAATTCACTATTAGACGGCAAAGTGAGATCAGACCATTAATAATAGTCACAGCAGTAGATCAGCTTACCAAAAAACAAACAAACAAATAAATACATTCCACGAGAACAAGACTAACAGATAGATTCAAAGGAAAATATAATAAAAAGCCGGTTACATGAAAAACTTGAATGGATAAATAAGTTTTAAAAAAAAAATAATAGTGCTAATAATAATAAATAAGTTAAAACACACAAATCGACAGGTCCACAAATTAAAATAAATAAAACTATGAATAATCTCCGAGCTAATTCTTATGCAGATGATGGTGTATGATCCACAGGGAGTCCAAAATAATATTTTCCGCCAAGATCGCAATATCCCCGATGCTAACACCTAGGCCTTCTAAGAAGCTCCTTGTTCTATCTGGTATTGTTTCGCGAGATCCAAACCAGAGGCCTCTCACGGTGACTCTCTCTCTCCGAAGGTCTCGCGGTACTTTTCCTTATGGAAAGGGACGCATTTTTCATATATTTCCTTTTTTCTCTTTCCACTCCACCTTCCTCTTCGAGGCCATTACTTTCAAATCTTACTTAATAAAGTTATGGATACAAATAATGAAATTCTGGAAGGTTTTGGAAAGAAAACTTACTAAATAGCCTAGAAAAACCGATAGACGTTCCTTTGAAATTGATCCGTAACATCCTACTATTGTTATAACCTTATTTAATTTAATCTTTATAATACATAACATCCTTTTTGTATGGCGTATGAATAAATCATTTAAAATATTCGCCTTTTCTGAAGAGCTTATGTAAAATATTTATATTTTTATTTAAAACATATATATGAACTCGTTAACCAAACCTTAATTATGTTACAGTGAGTCCCGAACCCGTACCGACAGGTTGTTCAGCAGCGAAGGTAGGCTTAGTCGGTCCTCTACTAATATTGTTATAAGTAATGTATTCAACAGCCTAAGTATCGATTTCAGGAACCCCAACCCCCAAACTGGAGAGGCAATCGCAACAGTCGCTGTTTGGAAAGTGTTACTATTCCATATCAACGCATAGATAGTCTTATTATAAATATTATTAATTAATCATATATATATTTATAAACCTAAATCCTCGTGATATAAATAGAAATTTTACGAAGTTACTGAGCTAAAAACAAGCTTTGAACTTTACCAAATTGGCGATACCAAACTTAAACTTCAATCCATCAATTCTCAGCTATTTATAAACTACGCCATGAAGTCCTGACAACTTGAAAAGTTAAAATCACATCAGCTGCGAACCTTCAACGGGTCTTAGCTTGTTTATTTAGAAACTTATGGCCTCATTAGTTTAATGACTTATTTTCATAACTTTGTAATTGTATATGCAATAATTTTGCCTAATATAAGATGAATCTATCATATTCAAGTTCCAGTAACCTTGGAATATAAATTATTTATGTTAATACGTAATCTTATCAATGTATGGAATGTATGCAATGCATACATGAAAAAGACAAAGAGAGAATTTTGGGATGAATATACGTTTGTGAAAGGGTGTGACGGTAGCAGCGTGGTAACGCGCCAGTCTGCCTGCCAACCCATAGATTGAGAGTTTGAGTCCAGCCCTACCCGGGAGTTTCAAGCAAGACATTACGCTTGATACTCACTCACAATCTCCCCCAGGGCATTTGTGAAGCCCGTGAGCCAATGGGTGGTACTCACAAAAATAGGCCTGGGAGTGACGGACCCACCCTATGAAAACCAAGTCAGAAAACGCGCGATGGGTTTCTTAAGTATATCGCGTGAGTCCTTGGACCTCCACGGTCTGTCGCGCCAATTAAAAAAAAAAAATGTGTTTGTAAAAAGTGTACTATGTGCCACATTTAAAGGGAAATAAGTTATATATTTGATTTATCAAAGTAATTATTCATAAAATATTTACAATCCAGAAAAATATATTGTAACGAGGTTGTCTCGTCAATCGAGAAACGATCTATCGTTGATTGATTAATAATAGTGTTTATTAGCCGTTTTTTTCAGTGTGGGGAAAAAAGTAACCTTTGTTCAGTGGGAGATACTATCTCTTTATTTTACAAAAAAAAAAATAAAAATAAAAATGAATGAAAAAAGAAATAATAATTTTATATTTCACAATATTGCACATTTTTGGATTTCTTCTCAATTTATACGGTTTGTGTTTTTTCTGCACAAAACTGCGCGTTTTTTTGTTGCATACAATATATTGCTAGAACTAAAGTTCTCATAACATCTCTCATTATACGTATGTAAGTATTTCAATATTAATTCATTTTAATTTCATTAAATTATTTTTTCGTTGTTTATTCCTAGTATGAAATTGACAAATTTAAGACAACATATTAACTTAGTAAGAGTCAAATTCAACCTAAAAAATAGAATAAGTAATGACTTGAGACGAATATCCTACAAATATTATTAAAACCAATTGCATCTAGTAACTATGAAACAGTCTATATTATAAACTTTTTAAAGAGAACGTTCAAAGTAATTTTAAGGGAACTTAAAAAAAGAATTTAGCATAGAAAAACTTTTTTAAATGCTGCTTTCAACATAGTATCTTGCATATTTTATATAAAACTTGAAAAATTTCAGCCTTCATAATAGGAACATAAATTCCTTTAATTCAATTAGCTTCCTCCCAGAACTCAATTTTACTCCTTTATAATTATTTATAACTTTATAACATTATGTCGTATAAATTATAACTTAAAGTTATAAATTACAACTTTATAAGGTTAGGAACCGATTGGTAACTTGAGAAACGGACCTAAAATATTAATTATTTATTATGAACTTTTATCATTTTTGTTGTTGTTGTTGTTGTTGATTGTTGCTTAAAAGCGTAAAACCCTCTGGTGATCAACGCCTATGGCATGATAAAATAAAAAAAAAACATAATAATAAAAAAATAAAACTCGAAGAGGAGTTATAATTTATAAAGAAGGCGATGTGCTTTTAAAAATTCAAATCCTAATGTAACTTTTGCTTCCTCATTTGTGAGAGCTTCTGATAAATTTGGGGTCAGTCCTATCCTGTTTATTATTGGCAAATAGAGAGTATTTTATCATTTTTTATCTTATTTAAAATCTTAAATATCATATATATCTCAAGCTACAGAAATACTAATGATTATTGAAAATTTTAATTTATCAGGTCTATAAGTCAAACAATACAAATAAAAGTATATTTCATAGAAGACTATTATTTAATTATTTCAGTAATTATAATTACCAAGGAAAGTATGCTGGTACTAGCTCTTGAGATCGATGGAGTTAAGAAACACTTTCCAAGGAAGGAAGAGAAGTTCTTAAAAGTTTTAATGAAAACTATCGTAAAAATTTAGTGCCTCGCCTAGGTATGTTGGAGTTTATCTGACACTAGAGTAGTGAGAAACCACGCCCACCACAATACTTTTTGTTTTGTTTCTATACGTTCTTGAAGAAATAAAGTATTCGCTTTTTTTAATAAATAAATTACTTATCAGTTAGATATTATTTAGTAAATTAAGAAATAAAAATAATTTTTTTATAGCACTTTTGCTTCATTGTTTTTTGTTTTGTTTTTTCATTGATTGCTGACCCTTTTAGTGCCGACCAAGAGTATAGTATGTAGGCAAAGAAGACCGGACCAATTTGGTTGGCTTTATCATGGCAATTGAAATCTTTGACAATAATGGAAAAAAAAATAACCTTCAGCAGTCATTTGATCGAGTCTGACACCAGGGAATGCTATACAAGATGCTTATGTCCCTATGCATTTCAATCACACTGATAGATTGTTCAAAGTAAATCACAACAATGCTTATTTATCCCTCTTTTCTGAGTCTGCTGGTGTACCTCAGGGTACCATTCTAGGTCCAATACTTAGCACTTTTTATACAACTAGACATCTCAACCAGCTCTTCCACCAATACTGTCCTCAACAGTGGTATACCGATGATACATGTTTGCAAAAATATATATAATCAGATTATATTGATAAATTTAATTCTTATTGAAAATATTCTAAAAAATTATTTCCTATCTAATTGAAACAATATTTATTAGATTAATCGGGTGCTGGACACCGATGGATTTTTTTCTAATATAAGCTAATTAAAAAAATGATCCAGAGACTGTCTAAGGTAACTAACCTCAATAATAAATAATAAATATCATTTTATATAAATTAACTGATATCTTGTTCAATACTAGCTTTTATAATTCAATTAAAATAGATCACTCTTTCCAACATAACTTTAAATGTAGGCTATTCTCTTTAGGTCTATTTTTCGATTTTTTTTTTTTTCATTTAAGTTTAATTTATCTTGAGACTACTATAACTTGCTTACCAGCCAACCGTGTCAAGATAATTCGTAATTAAAAAATTTTTAATTCGAATGAAGAAGTCACAAAATATACCTGGCAGAATAGCCTTGAAATCCTTAACAGTTGATGTATGTGAAATTATATTTTAAGAATGTTCTTCCCGGGACTGCTTTACAAACTCCGTAAATTCCTACCACCTACATACTTTCTCATCATCCGTTCCTTTCTCATCAATAGATTATTCCATAAGTAAACCACAATGGTTCCTATTCATCCCTCCATTTTCAATCCGCTGGTGTTCCTCAAGGTAGAATCCTCGGTCCCATCCTCTACACCGTCTATACAGCTGACATCCCAACAACTACTAACACTATCCTTACTACGTATGCTGATGTCACATGTGTGCTCACAGTTAGTAATAACCCTTTGATTGAATCCCAAACTCTCCAGTCCAATTTCGAAACCCTCGAAGAATGGTGTTGAAATGGCCTCGTGACCTTATATTTTAAAATGTTTTTAGAGTTCTACTACTGGGTAATTTCTCTACATGATGTATCATATCATTTTGATCAAATTTGCTTGTTGTATTTTTTATACAGTTGTAAATAAATAAATAAAAAAAAAAAAGAATGTTCTTGATCGTGGCAAGTTTGGCCGAAACGTTATTTAAAGTTATTAATTAAGAGTGTTGGGACTTGATAGGTGTAATTTATTTTTATTTAATATAAATATGTTTGATGTCAGTTTTTTTTTTTAATTTTTATTTAGTGATTGGTCCTTTAGTTTTTCACTTAGATTTCGGATGTTAATAAGAGGGCACTTCATATATAAGAAATATGAATGTACAACTTAAATTTAATATTGGTGAAACCGAAAGACACAGATATTAAATCAATAAAAATACAAATTTCGACTCATTTACTAGTTTAATAAATACCCTTTTATACATTTTGAAATATAATATTAATACCCTGACTATGATTGATGTAGGATACCTTGCTATTCCTACTAGGGTTCTCCCCCAGATGCTACAAGAGTCCTGACAGATGGAAGGTGGTCGAGGTGTAAATCAGTAGAGCCGCATCGTTAGTGCTCGGCGCTCTGAGGTCTACCGCCACCGCCCCTGTCTTCATAACTCTTCCCTTCGCTCTACTTCTATACTCCCGCTCTGATTTTCTTTCTTTCATTGTTCGAAAAAGAAGCTTTCTTAAAATGTTATGCGAACTCTTTTGTAATGATTATCTCATTATTTGCAACAAGTAAAAAATTACGGGTATCCTGAATAATAAGGCTTCTAAAATGGAATAATTATGCTCGTTTGTAAAAAAAAAAAACAAAAAAAAAAACACAAATTGCTACGGTTATAGCCACCTCAAATCGAATATTTCTTTTAGTTGGAAGGCTTTAAAATGAACAAACGACAAACTGGATCGGATTAAACATTTATTTGGCCAATTTAAACATTTTAAAAACTAAAACTAAAATAAACAAAAGATGAATAACAATGAATACAAGTAAAAATAAAAAGGCCTCTCTGATGGAAATAAAATAGATATATAAATTATGAAAATGACAATAAACTAATTTACAAATAAATATAAGTAAAATAAATACTAGTCCGATAGGTCAGAGAAAGAGTGCTGCCGAAATGTGTAGGTCACAGCTCTGTAGCTCAATAAATCGCTGTAATGGTCCAAAGTTGGTGTAGTGGCTCATTGATGGCCCAAACATCCAAAAGTCGTATCAATGTATTAGGCGAACCAACGAAATGAACGCAGACAGGGCTGGTTACACACGTCCATGGCCACTAATTATCAGGAACTCATATTAAAGTCAAAACACAGAAAAGGTCTGGTTTCGAACTGCAATGACGACTAAAACACTCAAAAAATGTCCTAACTATTAAATTATAAGGGCAGGCAGGGCTGCTTAGACGCTACCATGGCCACTAATTAGCAGGAACTGCATAAAAAACTAAGATGGTCGGTCTGTTGCTAGGTGATGCCTTAGCAACAGTTATTAGCCCCTAGCAACTGACTCTATTACTCATTATAACACAAAAATATAATTACATTTTTCTTTTCAAATAACTAAATCTAATTAAAATACTATTTACAATTATTTACAAGGTAATTATATATTATGGCATAACAGCTACTATTTATATTATCAAAACCATATGCGTGTTACTATCGGGATATGTTGTCCTCTAAACTATCTTAGTTATATCAAAAGAAAAATTGTCATTAGTGTCCAATCTTGGTAATGCAGCTCCGAAAGAAAAATTAATTTTTGAACGTTTCAAAACATTTACCATTTTTTCCTTCCCTTATATAGTACTATAAACATAGTTTACAATAAAATAATTTTTAGAAAGTTGTGATTTAAATGTTTGTCAATAAAACTTTCTATTTTTTAAAAAACGAAATAACGAAGCTTTGATCAAATAATATCGGTATATTGGCGCTAATCTTTGGTATCGATACTAACAGCAATGTTAAAAACCTAAATGAATATGAAATGATCAGAACAATATATTCATTTTTAATTTTTAAACTTTCCATAAAATTTTCTAATTTTTTTTTTTTTTTTACAAAATATCGATATGACAATAGTGCAATATCAGAATATCGTTAATAATCTTCCATACATATATAATTATGAATACAAAATATCAAAATGGATATTGAATTATTGAAACAGAATATCGATATATTTTTTTTAATTTATATTTTCTTAAATGAAATACCGATATTTCGATGAAATAATATCGGAATATCGTTGCTAAGTTTCAAAATTAATATTAATAAAAATGGAAAATATCGAAATGAACGTAAATGTTTCTTCTAGAGCTCACATTATAGCAAATTTTCTCTACTTGATGTGTTCATTAGGTGTTCTATTAGGTTATATAGTGTTTAATGTATTTTTAAAGATACTAACAGCAGTTAAGTATTAATATTTCGATATCTTTCTAAAAAAAATTAAAATTAAATCTTCAATATGGTAAGAAAAAAATATTATCCTACCAATCGATATTAGAAAAAGATGTCACCAGAATTTTGTGATGGTTTCTATATTTTTTAAAGTAAAAAATCGTGTTGTTGATTTTTTTCGGACTTAGGAAGTATTATATCTAAAACCACAATATGTTTCATTTATCGGCTAATTATCAGAAGGTAATTTAGAAAAGAAGAAGACAGTAGAATTTTAGTTTAATTTTGATCTTCTTAGTGGTAACATGTAGTCATTAAAAGAACATTTAACCCCACGCTGCTATAAATGAGGTTTCTATAAAAAGTCAATAAAGTGGACTCTTGATGGCCCGAACCTCGTTAATCCGGATCATTCCGTACTCAGAACCATTAACCCCCCCCCCCCCCAAAAAAAAAAATTGATGATTTGATTGCATGATTGTAGTAAATATAAACCGTATAGCCTTAGTTGGCTACGATTGCTGAGGTAGTTTCAGTCAAAAAGAAAAAAGATCAAAACTCAAAAAGATGATTAAAAGTTCCAAACTTTCAGATTATTTCACCAGGAAATATTTAAAAAACATATTTCTAAAGAACGATTAATTAAAGTAAAAAATACGTTATTTAAATACATTAATAATTTTTGTATTAAATTAATTTGTTATTTATTAAATATCTTTTTATTCGGTAATTTGAATTTTTCGCTAATACGAACCCCCTTGGTTTAAACTAGTTTGGCTTAACGAGAGTCACTGTATCAATTTTTGAAAAGTTATCATTAAAATTATTGTATAAGTTAAATTTCTTTTTAAAAATTCTGATTCGAAACACCTAATTGACTGGAGAAAATTTAAATTTGGAAATCAACTCAGTACGTTTTTATTGTAGGATCTTAATTTGTCAAAATTCTTTATTTTAAGGAATTTCTAATAAAAAAACTCCTTAAATGTGCCAAAATTAGGTACTGTAATTCAGATATTTTGCTATAAATATTTAATTAAACTCTTTTTAGGAGATCATCGAAGGGATGGAAGACACTCAAATGAATCGAAAATCTCATCACATCTCAACTCCATTAAAGTCGAATTCATTATTCAAAAAAGTTATCAATTGGATTCCCTCAAGTGATATAGGAGATGAAGGAATCCAAAACCAAGAACTTGATTCTCCTTCTTCAGGAGTTAGAAATTGAATATGGGGGGAAAGGAAGTAGGAGAAGGAACTGGAACTTCCTTAACAAGAACACCCAAACAGCATGTAGGAGTTTGGATTTTGGAAACTCAACTAATTCAAAAGGCGTTACTTAGCAATAGAAGTAATATAATGTTTTATTATAAACATCAATATATAATGACTAGATGCAGTATAACAAACACTGGGCTTGGGGCCTTGTAGTTTTCAAAATGAAAAATTAATTTACAGAAACTATTCCCCTACAATTGTTCTCAGTTTAAGAGTGATTGTAAGTAAAGGTGAAACTTCCAGTCACGTGCCCCACTACGCGTGAGTAAGCACAACTATTTAATAAAAATTAAATTTATCAATACATGCAACTTATAAAAATGATTGTTATGATTTCGAAACCAATAACCTCCATAGAATCCAAAATAATCGACCAAAATTTGTAGCGAAAATGTTATAACCTGTCCGGTCTATGTCCATCTGTCGATTATTTTTATTTCAATTTTGGATTCCATGTACCTTATTGTTTTCGGAATCATAACAATCATTTTTATAAGTTGCATGTTTTGATAAATTTAAACCCAATAAATAATAACCCATCAACGACGGGACGCACAGCTAGTTAGTTTCTAAAGATAAATACAATTTTTTTTCTGGAAATAAAACAAATTATACCTAAAAAATTATACAAATTACAGCAAAAGGTTTAGACATAATGTAAGGGTTCAAAATATGTAGATATTCAGGTAAAAAAAAAATCAGAACTTCAAAATAAAAACTAAAAATTATATTAATACAAGATTACTGCGATTCATCAGAGCCTGAATCTGACGTACCTAATTCGAAATTCGAAATAAAATCGTTTAAACTTTCATTGGAAGTGTTTGAGACATTAAAAAAACCTTCAATATCATTATCCACTTTTTTACGTTTTCTTGATATACTTCTCTGTAAAGCAATGATGGGATCAGGCATGATAAAGAGATTCCTCATTAGATCCCCACAACTATTTGTCCAAGACTATTTGCGAGAGTGTTGCAGTCTATTTTTTCGAAATATCTTGTGCATAGCTTTTTTTTCAGAGCTTTCCATAAGCGATTTTCTTGGTCGGCCTCGTGTAGAAATTTGAACAGATGTTTTGTATATATGTATAGTTGACCGTAAAAATTGATATGTAAGAAGATGGTCAGGGTTGCGTTGTTCAACATTTACCTTTGAACAGCCCTGATGAAGCCCTACAAAGTGGGAAATAAATAGTTGTAAACTATTTTTGTTTCTCTTTTGACCGCAACCAAATACAACCAGTTTTCTAATTTTTCCTCAATATTATCTGGCACTAAAAAAGGTAAATTGAGCCAATTTTTATGTTGGTAAATAAATTGTTTCAAAATTCGGTGGCAGTTTTCCCATTTGTTTTTGGTTGCCACTCACCAAAGCTCGCAAAAATTTTTAATTAGGGCCAGAACCTCGTCAGCGCTATTTTCTAAGTTGAAATATTCCATTGAATATTTCGTGATTACTTCTTTCTTTCCCTCGGTAGGAGGTGGAACGTCAGATTTTTAAAATATTGGGGTTTGTTTTCGAATTTTCTGAAAAAAATTAAATTGTATAATTTAATATTCCCTTTTGTGAAAATGAAAAGCCATCCAAGCCAGGACGGTAAAGTGCCATTAAAGACTAAACTTACTGCGAAGGGATAACTTCCAAAAGGACTGGACATCTTTCAGCCTAAGAGTCGGTAATGGCTTCTTCGAGAAAATTTAGAAATTGGCACAGAACTGAGGGGGAAATAAAAACTTTAAAAGAAATTGACGGTTAGCCGCTAGAGGCAGGGGCGGGGTCCACGGAGTCAGGACAGACAGTACTTGTATTCAATACAATTAATAGTTTGAGAGCCAGCAATAGGTACTAATTTAATTCGGTGAACTAAAATACCACAATTCAAATCATAATTCATTTACTCGAAAAACTAGGCCGAGAAATTTGTTGTGTTAAAAATAACATACTTTTGAACAAAAAATAAAAAGTATAAGTTGATTTAAAATAACTAATCAATTAATTTTCTGTAATAAAAATATTTAAATGTATTATTCATGTTTCATATGTTATTAGGTGATTTAAAAGTATTCCATTATTTTTCCATAAATTAAAGAAATTTTAATGTTTTAAATTACTTTCATGAATTGTTTCATTTTGAGTTTTGAAGTCGAATCTGGCACCCGAGACTGCTTTACAAACTCTGTAAACTCCTACCACCTACATATTTTCTCATCATCCGTTCCTTTCTCAGCAATAGATCATTCCAAGTAAACCACAATGGTTCCTATTCACCCCTTTATTCTCAGTCCGCTGGAGTTCCTCAAGGTAGTTTCCTCGGTCTCATCCTCTACACCGTCTATACAGTTGACATTCCAACCAATCCTAACACTATCATCACAACGTATGGCGATGACACATGTGTGCTCACGGTTAATAATAACCCATTAATTGTATCCCGAACTCTCCAATCCCATATCACTGCGCTAGAAGAATGGTGTCGTAATTGGAAGATTAAGATAAATTCCAACTAATCCTTTCAAATCACTTTTACCCTTCGTCGTATACCTACCGACTGCCCTACAGTTTCATTTAATGATGTTACTCTTACCCCTGTCGAACATATCGGCTACCTTGGTCTACATTTGGACAAAGCTATTAACCTGGAATCCTCACACAAGACTGAAAATACAGGAAACTGCACGTCGATTTCGACTACTGGACAAACGGTCTAAACTTCCAACTCATTACAAAAGACTGATCTACATGGCTACAATAAGACCAATCTGGACATATGGAGTTGAGATTTGGGGTTCCACTAAACCTTCGAATTCCTCTCGTATCCAATCCTTACAATCCAAAATCCTTTGTAAAATCCTCAATGCTCCTTAGTTTGTCACGAATAAAATCATATATAAAGACCTTAATCTACCCTATGTAACCGATCTAGCCCAAGAAATTACTAATTTACATTACAGTAGTAAAACCTTTCTGGCCTCGATACCTTCTAGTGTAGAAATATGATTAGAGTGTTACCAATGGGTATTTGTCTACATGCCTGTATCACTCAATTTTCATATTACATAAAATTTACTTAATGTGTTTTTATCTTAATACAGTTGTAAATTTCAATAAATAAATACAAACAAAAAAACGTTTACACAGCCCTATTAGTTTCTTGGCCAGTTCCTAAAACAACTTCAGTAGAGAAAATAATGGGCTAGCTAAAGCAGTATCTTTGGGATTTCTCCAATTCAAAAACAAAATGGAAAATTTGCCACTATTAAATCAAAGCAGCGATATTTAATGTTGTTATTTTGCGTTTTATATACAAAATAAATGACAGGATACAATTAGATAATCAGAGAATATCTCTCCTGTTCGCAGACTAGTGAATAATTCATGAAATATATATAGAAGTGTTACATCGGGACCTGCTCGTGCTATACTGCAGGTGTCCCGAGTGTAATTTTATGATTAAATTAAATGTGTGTGGAAAAGGTGGGCTGGAAATTGTGAGACACTTTCTGCTGATCAACATGCATATATTTCCTGTTTAATTTACAATGTTAATTCCCTGGAGGGGCAATAATGATTAATATGAGTTAGTTATAAATTATTTATATTTAACAGTATATCAGAATAGTGGGGTGGTCTCATGGACTAATGAAATTTGCTTATCTGTTGTGACGTTTTCGCCGCCGCGGTGACGTCTTCTAGTCGCTTCCCTCGTCTAGATGCTGTGGTGGGCGAAACGGTGAAGACCGTGTACCTTTGCCTGTCTGAAAAGACGTCCTTGTTCCTCAAGGGCTGGCCAGCGTGTCCTGGAGCCTGGCGTGATGGTAGGGGTAGGCCAGGTCCTGGCTTGCATGATGCTTAGGCTGGGGCGGCATTGCAGTTGCAGCGTCTTCGGGGCTTTCCGGTGTTCGCGGCAAGGGGGGGCATCAGAAAATGAGACCCCCGACCCCGACTTTATATAAATCCAAAAATTAACCGAGAAAATCGGATTACTTAAATCCGACAAGAAGCTTATTTCTTCGATCTAATCAGGAATATTCAAATTGCATTTCGATGCAAACATCAAAAGCATAAAATGATTCGGGTTGAAATAATGGAAACGCCTTGGTGCCTGACTGGAAACTGTTTCTTCATTTAGTGTTCCCTGGAAAACTTCAATGACGTAGAAGTTAATTTGGAGGTTCTAATATCAAACGAATAGGCAGATTGAATAAAATACTCCTAACATTCACATCAATTTGAATAACCGATTCTCAAAGCATTAGCATTTATATTATCACAAACAGCATATAACTCACTTATGAATTTAAACCGTTAATCAAAAATACCAAAAAAGTGACCAGCATAGGACCTATAAAAATCGTAAAAATCTTTTCGTAAATCAAAATACATCAACCTGTCCCCAAGAGTAATAAAAAACCTAATCGCTAGTTCGATTTTAATAATAGACGGAGAATTATAAAAATAAATATGAGATAAAAAAATGTTGATGCTTAAATATAAAAAATCTTAACCTTAATCTTATAGAATAAATGGAAACAAAATTTAATAAATAATTAACTGTCTAATATTATGGAATGGAAAGAAAACAAAAAACTCGATTTTTGATACAATAAAAAAAGAAAGTCACTCACAGAAGAAAGAAGAATAAAAGCTCGTCTATATGTGCATA
>NW_027107925.1:375514-376901 GCF_000696795.3 Halyomorpha halys | reverse complement strand
AATTTGTAAAATTGAGATTGGACCGCCGTTAGCCAGACAAGGACCCTCAATTTATATTAATAAAAATTATATCAATTTTAGTATAATAAGTAAAATATTAAATTTAGGAAAAATTGTAATATATGTGTTTATACTCTTAATTTGGATAATCATAAGATGAAATTGTAATAAATTAGTACAAATGTAATGTGTGGCAAAAAAATATAAATTTTGAATAAATTTTATTTCCATAAGTTTTTTTTATTTATTTATTGATATTTACAACTGTATAAAAAATACAACCAGTAAATTTGATCATAATGACATAATAATACGATACAGGATGTAGAGAAACTACCCAGTAGTAGAACTCTAAAAACAGTTTTCAATATAAGGTCACGAGGCCATCTTCTTTTCAGGCGCCTCGGGGGATTGCCAGGAATGGAAGATGAAGAAAGGTTAGAAACGATTTATACGAGTGGTTTGGGTGGTTAGGGAGTTTGTAATGGAAGGAATAATATCGGGTTCGGGCTAGATCGGGTTACATAAGGAACATTTAGGTCTTTATTTCCCATAAGTTATTATAGTAAAATAAACAAATCTCTGCCACTACAATCCAAGAAGATCAGAGATATGTTAGTATAAGAAACAAAATTACAACAACAATAACCATAAGTTTCTTTTCTTTTTCTTTCTTTACTCCTAAACTAGAGGGGTTCTCTTTAATATTCATAAACAAACCTTATGATTTCTTTAAATATTATCATTTCGAATCCCGGACGATAGAGATACACCGAAAGACAAAAGTTGAAATTGGTGATTCGTTGGTCTATAATGTATGAGAAGCAGGCATTCTAGAGGTAGGAATGGGTGAACGCTCTAAAACTGAAGATAAATTATGCACCCCTGCATGGAGTTCCAGTTGCTAGTGGTCAGCATGGGGAGGTTGGTCCATCTACCGCATTTGCTACAGAGATTCTGAAACACTGGCCCACGTGCTGGGAAAATTCCCTCCTAATAACACGCCGGAACCACATGGTCTAATTAAAGAAGTTCCTCGAAAAAAAAAAAATACTTCACCGACTTCGAAGAGGTTTATTGCAATGACATCGACGGACCCGTGCGATATTGGTGTATTCCTTAAACCCGAGGTACGGCTCTGGCATATGAGAACAATGATCTCGATCAGGTGGGTGGATTGGAAAGGGAAAAAAAGGAAATTTATGAAAAACGCGTTCCTCTCCTTAAAGAAAAATCCTGCGAGATCTTCGGAGAGAGAGAATTCGGCCGTGAGAGATCTCTAGTTTCCATCTCGGGGAACAGTATCGAAAGAAAAAGGAACTTCTTAGAAGCCCTAGGTGTTAGCATCGGGGATATTGCGATCTTGGCAGAAAATATTATTTTGGAC
>NW_027107925.1:372752-374404 GCF_000696795.3 Halyomorpha halys | reverse complement strand
AAAGATACAAACACTATAGTTACAAAAAGGAAAAAAAAAAAAGAGAAAGAAAAAACATAAGTGTAAAATAACAGGAGTATAAAATGAAAAGTAAGATATAATAAGAAAAATTAAAGGTTGTAAATAGTAAATGAAAAGGGTAATAGTAACAGATATATAAGAGAAGAAATATTAAAGAAAGTATACCCCTATATAAACAATTGTTGAGTTATGACCACTGGCGAAGACCTTTACATGTAGGTAACAGAAAACCTAGGGGTCTTACCTACCCACCTCATTCCATTCATCTATACACACGGTCAATCAATAATCTTCCATTAATAATTATTGTTTGAAGAAATGGAAAATATTAATGTATTGTAGTGTATATATGTCCAATTATGGATTGATGGGTACAATGTATGTTATACCAGCCCAGTGTATTTGGATAGCATGGCCAAATAAAGCATTTCTCTCTCTAATTCAAATAATGTGATTCTAGTGGGTTTCGGAAACAAGCGATACATAATGTTAATTTAAATCATTCATATTTTAAAAAAACATAATCAAATAAACACGAGACTGAAATTGAACCACCGCCCACGCCCTCAATCGTAAATTATGCGACGAGGGCTTAAATGAGATAAAGTGGATTACAAATATTATCCCATGAGCTGGTTTGAATGGTAAATAATTTAAATATTTTTCGGGATTTGTAGTTCATTGTTTCAAATATTTTAGGTACTCGGTCGTAAAACATGGTAACTGAAAACATTGTTATCATACTATTTTTCCTTAAACATAATATAACACCAAAAATATCCTTTTAAAATATAATATCCTAATAATACTTTCAAAAATCTGAGAAATCAATCCTTACAAACCATAAATTTGCAATAAATACCAGATACCGTGTTTTAGGACTGAGTACTTCGTTTGTGTAATAATTTTATTTAATCAGAATAAACACATGAAAAAAAAATATGCGTTCTTCACACAACTTCTATTCATTATCCTAGATTATGATGGAATTAATTTTTGCATGTTTCCTAACAGGAATGTCTTTATTATTCAGCATTATAATACTTCCCCTTACTATATATTTCATATAAGGTAAAATCTGGCTACTGCCATAACAGCTATGAAATCCTGACACCTATTTTCTCCTTCAGTTGTTTATCGAATTCTTTCATAATTTATATTTATCTATTGCTTCTTACAGCTAATAATGAGGTATGTTTAATTATTTCAAGAAATGAAATTAACGGTCTTTCAAAGGCAGCTTTTATGAAAATTTGATATTTAAGGGAATTTCAATTAGGATATCAGCTAATGAAGAATTAGCCGTGGATATATACAAATAAGGAGAAGATTTTGGGGAAATTCAAAATTTCAGGCCTTTATCAGGACTAAGAACAAAAACAAAATAAATATAACAACCATAAGGAATTACAGAAAGCTTAGAAACTAAGAAAATAACTAACAATATCAATATATAAATAAAGTATAGTCTTATTATAAGTATTATAAGAAGATAAGGTTATATGAGAAAAAATAATATTGAAATTAAGAGAAAACCTTCGAATTCCTCTCGTATCCAATCTTTACAATCCAAAATCCTTCGTAAAATCCTCAATGCTCCTTATTTTGTTACTAATAAAACCATCCATAAA
>NW_027107925.1:371182-372702 GCF_000696795.3 Halyomorpha halys | reverse complement strand
TAAGAGCAAATAATATAGGAAAGATACTTGTAGATTAGGGAATTATTTTCATTCTTATCATTGTATCATTTTGTATCTTTTTAGCCCTGAAGAAGCCCTACGAAGTGGGGCGAAACGTCGGAAAATAAATAGTTGTGAACTATTTTTGTTTCTTCTTTGACCGCAACCCTGACCATCTACCTATATACCACAATTTAAGGTTTACAAAAAATTAAAAGAGGTCATTATTTACTTTTACTCCTCTAAAAAAACGCGGAAATAATTACCTCTTGACCAGACTGTACAAACCTTTAAAAAATTAATGATTCACCTATCCAACAGGGAATTTTTTCCCCATAGGGGGCAATTCTATACCGGAATAGACGTAAGAAAGTAATTCTAAAGGAGCAGGAAAAAGTACTTAACTCAGATTTGTATCCCAAGTTTAGATTAACGGTTATATATCAAATCTCAGAATTATATATATGGAAAAATCAATACCTTAATTGATATAAATTATATGAAAATTAAATATATTTTTAATAAAGAGATAAGATGTACTTTGTCAATTAAGAAATTTTATATCCCCCCCTTTAAAAAATTGTAGTAACATTCTATATTTTTATTCTTAATATAGGTAATATGTTGGGTAAAGTGCCTTTTTTAAAATGAATTCAAACATTAAAATGTAAATTACCTATTAAGTAAATACTTCATATCTATTTTCTGGTTTTAGAGTCCAATGATGCTATAAATATGTATTATCTTATATTTTTATTTAGTAATATGTATTCTAATAATAAATATCTAATACTAATAAAAAATAAAATACATATGAAAATGTAATAAGTAAACAAATCTACAAAATGAAAATTATATTTATTAAAAAACATTATGAAATTAATTGAAAATGTAAGTAAAATAACAAGATAAAAAAGAATAAAATATAAAGTTATATTAGGCAAAAGAAGGGGCATGGTTTGGTATAATTTTATCAAATTTCATTCTCTACTTTTGCTTCCTCCATGGCAAAAGTAAATTTTCAATTTTTAAGTATACATTTGCAAAATCTCAAAAATTACTAGTTATAGATTTTTTTTCGAAATCATCAGCCCCGAAAACATGGAAAACGGTAATAAAATAATTTTGTCAGTCATATGGCACATAGGGGTGTAAAGAAGGTTTCATATTAAAGGGACTCCGTCACGATCAGTCCGAATGACAGTAAACCAGCAATCGGCATTAAGATTGATGGAGTAAGGGTTAGACTGATGGATTACGGAGAAAATTCTAAAATCCGATCATTCAAAGTTTGAAATGGAGGGGATACTGAGAAAATCCTTCCCTCCTCTTTCAATCTAACCAAATCTTCCCTCTACTTCACATCTCACAATTTTCCCCGTAATCCAACTGTCTTTACCAGTCATTCCGTCAGTCAGAGTTAATTGGCAACCCTTTAAAAGTAAATCTATCTGAAAAAAGTACATTTTAATATTTCTTTATTTCAATTTTAAAATGGATAATAAAATTTTTTAATTTCT
>NW_027107925.1:368010-371132 GCF_000696795.3 Halyomorpha halys | reverse complement strand
CCAATGATGCTATAAATATGTATTATCTTATATTTTTATTTAGTAATATGTATTCTAATAATAAATATCTAATACTGAAATTATCAGACAGTAGTATTTATAAATAAGACGAAGTAAGCGTTCTAGGAGCCAAAATGTCGTGTATTCTTTAACCTACACTTTAACTAAAGCGGGAAAGAAGCAAGCGTGAAGGGAAAGAAATTTTCCCTTTTGAAAGCAGGTTAATATTATAACCTAACCTATTAACTTATCGAAGTACAGTCTAGTCAAGAAGTAGGAGTTCCCACCTTTTTTGGAGGAATAGCATTAAACAATTACCTTAGAATACATCCTAAAAATAATTATCTTCTTATGTGTTCAAATATATATATATATATTAAATCAAACTAACATGTGATGAAATCTACCAACAATGACTGACCCCACCAAAACTTATAGAAATGAAGTTAATATGTCTTTTATATTTAAACCACATAGCATTATTAACATTTTTTTAAAGAAAATTTAATAGTTTTATATATACTTTTTTTATTTTTCCGATAAATATCTTAAGATTACAATGATAATTTGATATTTTAAAAACGGAATCCATACGTCCATTTTTTTTCTTATTTGATTAATTTATTGTATATATGCTTAGTATAGTACATATTTTTCTTTGATAATCTGTAAATTGAAATTATATTAACTTAAATTGAGAAATTATTCCGAACATATGCTCACATTTAACACAGTTCCAACAATAACAAGTGACGTACTTTTACTTTTCAAAATAAATTGCAAGGTATCTCTTTAGGTTTGCATCTCGGCTAGTATGAAAATGTAACCAGATGGATTCTTCAACAGATCCACCTAGAAAACGAAAAACTCCTCCATTTTTCAACCTTCTGAAAGTTTTGAGGCGAAAATATCCCAACTTATCTTGCACTGAGGTGATTAGTTAATATCATATCTATTCATAAATAATAATATTTATTTTAAAATCATGTAATTTGGTTGATAAAAAATTGTTAATTATAAGGAATAGTTATATTTACTGTGACTATCCTTTTTTTTATTTCGATATTTCGCTTCTTTGATAATCCCACATCTAACTTTGTTTTTTAATTTTGTGATGTTTACTGGGTTCTATTAATAACTAAGAGTTGTAACATCCTGTAGATTACCCCTGTAGAGCAAGCTACATCAGTTTGCGGTACTATCTTACTAAAACAGATTCATAATGATTTATTTTTTGTTATCAGATCTGTCACTATTAAAGCTAAGCAGTGATCTTATTTTACAATCCTAGGTAAACTATGCAGTCCAATAAATCATTTTTTATCGGAGGTCAAACATAGACAGTTTTATCTCAAGGCATAAGATCTTTTAATTACAAAACACTAGTTCAAAAAAACTTTTTACATTTATTAACATCTTTTTATAAATCGTAAAACTGACAACAGGGAATCGATTGTTTCGAAGAAAATATTTGGTCCTTAACTCCTATAACAATCACAAACTTTATATTACATTATCATTTAAAGTGAATTGAAAAATAAAACTTATAAGAGCTGCTACTTACATTTATTATTATTATTATTTTGGTGGTATAAGAGCAAATAATATAGGAAAGATACTTGTAGATTCCATTTTTTTTTCATTTAAGTATATGTTTCTGTTACCTTGTTATGTTTCAGATACCATGTTTTAAATTGTTTAAAGTACACGTTCATAAAACATGGCATCTGATATTTAGTGGGATTTGAAGGTTCTGTTATCGTATAAACTTGTTTTAACGTGAGAGTAGCTTTACCACCGCTACATGTACTATCAACTATCATGCAAGAGATAGTTTGTCTATATTACGACGATAGTAGATACTTTCATGACAGAGTTGATGTATAACGTGATAACTGCAGTTACATAACGAAATATTTGTAAGTTGATTCCAAATTATACATTGCATATAGGTTATACATTCATAGTTGAAGAAGTAAAGGTTAAAAATATATTTTTGTGAAGTAGCTTAAATGATGAAGAAGTTGTGAAACATGGTATCCACTCTACTACTAGTACTAGTATATACTACTGTGTATACTATGTTTCACTTCTAAACAGATCAAAAAGTACAGGTATTTTTTTAGGAGTAACATAATATAACATAGATCTAATTTACTTACACTCACAAACAAAATTACAGTTGTGGTCTCCGGCATTGCTATCGCAAAAAGAGCATCTGTAAGAACTGTTACTGACTTTTGAAAATATTAGATTTAATTTTCTTATTAATAAACACACTGCGTCGGGCGGCCATCTTTGTCAGTTATCATATTTTACCTTCAGCCAGTTATCACTTACAATAACATAATGCCAATATTATTCTTTAAAAAAGAGAAATTTCCTTAACATTATTTTAAAAACCTGTGTAACAAATTTTAAGGAATCAGATATTCCCAAAAACGTCAGTTAACAAAAAATTTTAGATAACATGTATTACGACCGAATGTCTCAAATAGTTAATAATTAGTTTTACATGCTTATTAGAAATATAGAATTAAATTTAGATAGCTGTCTTTAATCATAATTGATTGAGACAAAATATTACTATTTTGTATAGATTCTTGTATTATCATCAAAATATTTCGTAAGTGCTATATTTACTTTAAAAAATTATATTTGTGAGTGGCAAATTTCCCAAACTAAATTGTAGTGGTATATGCTTATGGTTTCTGGTGCAAGACTTTATTTATTGTTCTGGAATTAATAAATAAATAGTCAAGTATTTTTATCCCTTCTCGAATCCAAGACGAGATTGTCACTGGTTCTAATGATCTTAGATGTCAATGAGGCGAAATTAGATTAGTCATAAGATATTCAAATTTATTTTGAACAATTTGAAATTATTTAAAGAGTTGAAATAGACGATTTTTTATTGTTAAGAATTAAATAAGGTTATTTATCAATCGATAGTAGTTTCTATAATCGATTACTCCTGGAACAACACATATGAATGAAATTAGGAGCAAGAATGTGGTAAGCCCTAATTTTAAAAACAATTAGAATTTTGTTTAGAATGCTTGTTTGTTTCTCAATAAAACTATTTATTTTGTGTCGTCTAACAAAATAATTCCAACATGTTT
>NW_027107925.1:365302-367960 GCF_000696795.3 Halyomorpha halys | reverse complement strand
TTTCATTTAAGTATATGTTTCTGTTACCTTGTTATGTTTCAGATACCATGTTTTAAAATATTTAAAGTACACGTTCATAAAACATGGCATCTGATATTTAGTGGGATTTGAAGGTTTTGTTATCGTATAAACTTGTTTTAACGTGAGAGTAGCTTTACCACCACTACATGTACTATCAACTATCATGCAAGAGATAGTTTGTCTATATTACGACGATAGTAGATACTTTCATGACAGAGTTGATGTATAACGTGATAACTGCAGTTACATAACGAAATATTTGTAAGTTGATTCCAAATTATACATTGCATATAGGTTATACATTCATAGTTGAAGAAGTAAAGGTTAAAAATATATTTTTGTGAAGTAGCTTAAATGATGAAGAAGTTGTGAAACATGGTATCCACTCTACTACTAGTACTAGTATATACTACTGTGTATACTATGTTTCACTTCTAAACAGATCAAAAAGTACAGGTATTTTTTTAGGAGTAACATAATATAACATAGATCTAATTTACTTACACTCACAAACAAAATTACAGTTGTGGTCTCCGGCATTGCTATCGCAAAAAGAGCATCTGTAAGAACTGTTACTGACTTTTGAAAATATTAGATTTAATTTTCTTATTAATAAACACACTGCGTCGGGCGGCCATCTTTGTCAGTTATCATATTTTACCTTCAGCCAGTTATCACTTACAATAACATAATGCCAATATTATTCTTTAAAAAAGAGAAATTTCCTTAACATTATTTTAAAAACCTGTGTAACAAATTTTAAGGAATCAGATATTCCCAAAAACGTCAGTTAACAAAAAATTTTAGATAACATGTATTACGACCGAATGTCTCAAATAGTTAATAATTAGTTTTACATGCTTATTAGAAATATAGAATTAAATTTAGATAGCTGTCTTTAATCATAATTGATTGAGACAAAATATTACTATTTTGTATAGATTCTTGTATTATCATCAAAATATTTCGTAAGTGCTATATTTACTTTAAAAAATTATATTTGTGAGTGGCAAATTTCCCAAACTAAATTGTAGTGGTATATGCTTATGGTTTCTGGTGCAAGACTTTATTTATTGTTCTGGAATTAATAAATAAATAGTCAAGTATTTTTATCCCTTCTCGAATCCAAGACGAGATTGTCACTGGTTCTAATGATCTTAGATGTCAATGAGGCGAAATTAGATTAGTCATAAGATATTCAAATTTATTTTGAACAATTTGAAATTATTTAAAGAGTTGAAATAGACGATTTTTTATTGTTAAGAATTAAATAAGGTTATTTATCAATCGATAGTAGTTTCTATAATCGATTACTCCTGGAACAACACATATGAATGAAATTAGGAGCAAGAATGTGGTATGCCCTAATTTTAAAAACAATTAGAATTTTGTTTAGAATGCTTGTTTGTTTCTCAATAAAACTATTTATTTTGTGTCGTCTAACAAAATAATTCCAACATGTTTACCATATCACATGTAAAATAAAAAAATTTGAATGACAATTGTGGATTTTTCGAAACTGATATTCGATATTCTAAAAGCGATAACTTTCATCGATTGATAAATAACCTTATCCCTAAGAATAGCCACTATTCTTCTTTTCCTATTCTTAAAATAATTTAATGTAGTTCATAGGAAATTTGAAGATCTTATGTTTACCTCTTTCCCTTAAACATACTAGGCATTTGTAAAAGATTTAGTTGAAACATAACAGTAAACATGACAGTAAACAAAATACAGACATACAGAAGGTTAAGACTAATGAAATACAGAAAAAATTCTGAATTCCGAACATTAAAATAATCTCCATAATCTTCTCTCATAACCTGACTATCTGAAGTTCACTCGTTCTACTGCCATTCCTACTGAACGTGGAGGGTCCCTTAAAAAAATGTTTTCATTAGAAAAAAAATATTCACTTGCCTCCGTACACATGGTTAATCAAAATATATCGATTAAATGTTATTTAAATTATAATATTAACAATAAATGAGATATTAAGAACCAGTGTGAACTTCACTACCTTTATAAGTTAACATAGTCAATTATTTAATCCCATTAACAATGAAAAATCAGTAGTGAATTTATTTAGATAAATCTATATCTCAGGAAGCATGAGACGTAAAGATTCACATTAGCAATCAAATAAAAGCAAGTTAAATCCTCTATAAAGTTGTTTATCTTCGCAGAGGCATTAGTTTTTATGACATCAGCTAATATAAATTGATTTCTAGTTGTTCTGACAAAATTTCATAGCGAAATTCATATTCATTGGCAAATGCCATAAAAACTACTAACCCTATAAAAAGAAAACTAATAAGCTACTTTATAGATTGCTTAGGAACTGCTGGCTAAAATGATAAGGATCAATTTCGAAACTGATCTAAATCAGTCTAAAAAAAATATATATATTTTAAAACATTAACCCTAGCAGCACCAAGGTAGTATTCATTACGGCCTACTCCAAGGGGGGGCTCGCCGAGCCCTACACTTCCCAAGACGACCTCCACAAGCCCTCACTTGATTTTAACCCTTATATCATTAATTTTCCTTTTATGGTAAACTTACTCTTTTGAAATATAATAATTTCTTCTTACTTCTGTAAATAAGATGGTAGAATAAGGATTATTTAAAAAA
>NW_027107925.1:358580-364867 GCF_000696795.3 Halyomorpha halys | reverse complement strand
AGAGACGAATACTTTTTTATTCGAATAAAAATACGACTAAACAATCCGAATACTTTTTTATTCGAATATTTAAAATACTATTTCAATCGAATAAAAAATTAGTCGAACGAAAAATTATTGGAATACATATTATTCGAATAAAAATTTGATTTTTTTTTCTTTTTTAAATTCACTTATGTTTTTTACCACCTTCAATTTATAATGTGTGAGGGTTCTATTTCACATATTCAGACGAGTAAAAAATGAAAATGCTATGGATTTTAAGATCCCATATCGATTTATTTTAATTTTTTTTAATTTCTAATACATAGAGGCCAATTTTTAGGTTTCCGGATATGCAGATTATGAAAATGCTATCTATGTTAACATGGCGTATCGATTTATTTTAACTTTCTTGATTTCTTTACATGTTACGGTCCCTTTATACGTTCTGAGGAATGCAGAATATGAAAATTATATCGATTTTAAAATCTCGTATCGAGTTATGTTTACTTTTCCGATTTCTAATATGTTAGCGTCCCTTTATACGTTTTGAGGAATGCAGAATATGAAAATGATATCGATTTTGTGATCGCTCATCGATTTATATGAACTTTTCTGATTTCTAACATGATAGGGTCTCTTTATATGTTTCAATATATGCCAAAAATGAAAATACTATTGATTTTATGATCGCGTATCGATTTAATTATCGCGTTTGGATTTATTTTAACTTTCGTGATCCCGAAAATGTTAGGGTCACTTTATATATGTTTTGAGATATGTAGATACTATCGATTTTAAGATCGCGTATTGATTTATTTTAACTAAGATAAGAAATATGCATATCTCAAAACATAAAAAGGCCCTAACATGTTAGAAATCAGAAAAGTTAAAATAAATCGATATTATTTTCATATTCTACATATCCCAAAACATAAAAAGGGAGACCCTTATATGTTAGAAATCAGAAAAGTTAAAATTAACCTATACGCGATCATAAACTATATGTATAGCTGTAAGACAAAAAATGTCGTCTTTGTACAAATACATACGCATTCGGATGGTTAATCATTTAATTTTTTCGAATAAGAGATTATTTTTCTATAAAATGGACGAATATAAAAGTACTCAAATGGTTATTCGAATTTGCCCAAATAATTGATTATTCGTTTAAAATAATGACGAATAAAAAAGTAATCGGTAGTTAATCATATGTTTTGTACGAATAATTGATTATTCGAGTAGAAAATTAAGAAAAAAACCTCTGGTACAATATCAATTTTATTCGTTTTAAGAAAAAGCTGTTTCACTGCGAATTGCCCGTTTTTACTTTCAAAGATATATGAAAACGTTGTAAAGCCAAAGATTTTGGAAAACAAAATAATATTTAACAAAATGATAATGTAATGTTCTAGTATACGATAGATTAAATATTTATTAATTTTTTTGTTATGTAAGAGAAATATATGATATTCTAATGTGATTTATATGAAAATTGTGAGTTAATTTTTTGAATGTATTTAACTTAATTCAGTGTTTTATTTAAAGGATCCCTACAAATACAATGGAGAAAGACAAGGAACGCATAAATAAAAGGTCTGTTTTAACAAGTTTAACGCAAAGGGTTTTCCGTTTCGGCATTCTGATCCTTTTCTCATATCTTGTATAGTTATTAATATAAATAGTTTTTAATTTTATTTAACATATTAAAGAGTCTTTCAGTTATTAGAATAATTCTATAAAATCATTCTTAGTGTATTTAATTGATTGATAATTCAATTGATTCAATGACAAATAAGCATTGAATGATTGGATAAGAACAAATTTTAAATTTTAGTAAAATGATATACTTTTGTTTTTTCTGCTATAATTTCTGTTTGAAACTAACGAGACTTAATTTCAAATAAAAGTGAAAGTTGTCCGATCCAGATTTTTTATCTTTTTTTTATCTAGATTTTTTCTTGTAGATTCGACATCAGCTCTTTGAACTATAAATCTAGTAAGATTATTATGACATTGGTCTTAATTTCATTTATTATTACCACATTTTCGAATTAACAATTGGCATCAAAATAAAGATATATTTGAACATTAGCCCTTCTTTAGGTAAGGTGCAGATATCATTTGATACATTTATTTCAGAGGTTGAGATTGTGATCGTGTAAATGATATTCCAATTGATTACCAGAAATTTCGATCTTCAAATGTTAAGTGGAGGAGGTATTACTCAGAATGTGGGGAGGTTGCGAGTTTCTTGCAGTGAAATGCCAAAATAATGTTCAAATATGTTTTTGTTTATTATTAATCGAAGGAGACATTACAAAAGTTAATTACCGTTCGATACATCGAAGAATGTATTAGTTACACTGATATTTTAGGGGTCTCGGAGATTGAATGATTTATTAGTTGTTAGAACAAAAAAAAAAAGCTTTTCTCTCTATAGTGAGTTTTAAAAACTCGTTTTTGTTTTTTAATGGCTCTTAAAATTAATAATTATAAATAAATTCGTCAAAGATCCACTCATTGACTTTAGACGCAAAATAGTTAGAAACAGTAGGAATTATAATCACAATATGTCTTCTATTTCAATTTTAGTAATAACCAACATTTTAGTTTACTCATATCACTACCTATACGGTCATTTGTAATAACTATCTATGTTTACTCAGAGGGTTTTAATATTCTTATTCTCCTTCGAAGCAAGGAGTCAAAAAAGGCCACACCCACGAAAGGAAGTTTTACCTTGAATTTAATAGGAATCTCCGCCATTGCAATCAAAAAGTGAAACAGAAGGCAGCCGATGTTTGGCTCGTAGTATTTCCCTCTTCCTCAGCCACGCCCCTAAAAGGCACATTTTGACTTCACTTTTTCTACCAGCTTATTCCTTCCATTATACTCCATATTTATTTACTCTCTTATACTAAGATACTTATATTTATTATTAGAGCATAAAAAGGTCATTTTTACTTCCCGCTGACGACCATTGGTCAATGTTTAATTAGTTTAAAATCACAACTTAGCTTTAAAAGTGACTATTTTTTTTTATTTGATGTATTCTTTAGATTATGATGTTAACTGGGGTTACGTTATGGCAGCACTTACAGCTTCGGGACAGTCATCAGGACGATTCCAGTATACGGTACTATCTTTGTAATAAATTCAGTTCAAAATAAAATCAAAACCCCCTTTTTTTTTTTTTTGTCAGATATGCAACTATTAAAATAAATCGGAGGTCTGTGAAATTAGAGCCTCTAAATATTTTATCTATACCCATGTGAGTAACCGGAACGCAATTCATGGTATCTAACCTTCATTGTGATTTGTTCTTTTGACTTTTTTGAAGAATTTTTAGGACTGATTTAATATGATTTTTATTTATTTTTGTATTTTAAAGGGATAATGTTGGTATTAAATTATTGTAAGTGATTTCAGGTTTAAGGTAAATCATTGTAATTTACAAACATTACAAACATGTTCTGCGACCTAGTCCCTCACATAGTGTTACAAGTAAATCTTATAAAAAAAAAAAAAAAAGTGTTGTTAAATGTTGACTTTATTAAACATTGAAAAATATCCTGCATTTCTGATAGTAAAAATGCATTTTGGTTAGTTTACACTTTATATCAGGCGAAATGCTTTTGTGATATTAAACCCAATTGAATACTTGATATTTATTATATTTAAACTACGATATTTACTTATAAATAAAAATATTAAGAGCTCGATATACCGAAATTTCACATTTTTGGCCAGTGCATCTAATTACTCTTCAATATTCTTGAAAATTATCGTCTTGATATATATATATCAATATTTACATCCCTACTTTAGAGACAGACGTTCCGAAAATCACTAATTATTTAAAAATAATCGAGCTAGATTGACCAAGCTATGGTTATTTCTATTTGCCGCATAATTAAGAAATTATCGGACTTGTCCCACCTTACTTTTCATAAGAACTATATAATACTCTAAATAATACAACAATGATATTTTACTTACCATTGATTCCATATTTTTTGTAGGTTTATTCTGTTTAGTGTCATTCTTTGACAACAGCATGTTTATATAATCGTTTATGAGCACTACAATTATACAATCCTAATGCCATAATATTTCAAGACGCAGTATTACTTCTGTAGGCGATTTTTTCCAAAAAACTTACTAGAAAATAGTGCAATTAAATTCCAAATTATCAAGTTCTTCAAAACATCAAAAAATTAGTAGTTGTGACTACTAAGAGTGCAAAATTGTAGTTACTTCAATTGTAGTCTTCCAAATTGCCTTCAAATACAAAACTATTCTCTTTTTTTTAACATGTGATAACCCGCCCATCGATATGACCATCCCGGCTGTTTTTATTATATAAAGACAGGTGTTAAAACTAACCATACTTAAAATTCCCACCATGACACATTCCTAGTATCAATATATATTACAAATTTTATCACTACTCAAGACACAGTAGCATCAAAAAGTAATGTTTTTACAAAATTCCGGATTATTAAAAGAGTATATACAATGCATCCAATCGCTGTACTCATATTTCAAATAATCTTCAATAATCAAATTAGACTGACCCGAATAGTTTTATTCATTTATTTATTCAATAGTACAAGAGCCCAAGAGGAGAAAAAAGGCATTTATCTCACCCCAATTTTCGATTACTTTGATGAAAACTATGTATAATTACTAGTCAAAATATCAATTTGACTATGCTTGGTATCAACTATACTTCGCAGACTCATCAGAGTCTGCCAAGTATAGTTAGGGGGAATAAAAAATGGCGACTGTTTAAGAGCGATAAAAAAATTTAATTTTTCATTCGGAGCTCTATATCTTAGGAACAACACAAGAAAACCTCAGATTACATCATTTAAAGATGAGCAAATTTGCTAAAATATGAGCCCTAAAAAAGTTATTTATGTTAAATAGTTCTCGAAATATAGCTTTTTAAAAAACAACATTTAATACAAATTTTGTATGTTGTATGGGACGTTCTGAAAGATCAGTATTTTGTGAATTTATTATGAAAAATCTATATCTCAAAAACAATTTGACATACAGATGTCTAATAGCACTCAAATTAAAGCTAGTTTAATGAGCTATAAAGTAGTTTATGATATTTATCTTCGTAGGAGTCGTAGTTTTCATGAAATTTTCCAAAATAAATTGATTTATAGTTGTTCAGACAAATTTTCATTTGCCAAATTGATATTCATATGTGACATAACTACTATCCCTCCGAAGATAAGTGTCATAAACTACTTTATAGTAAGTTAAATTTCCTTTATTTTGAGTGTTGGCAGACATATGTGCTTCTTAGAATCTAGAGATATATTTTTTCAAAAATCCAACATTTTATACGAATAACTAGAAATTAGCATTTTGTGAGTATATTTTTTCAAATATCATAAAAACTACTACTCCTACAAAGATAAACTTTGTGAACTATTTTGTAGTAAATTTAACTAGCTGTAATTTGAGCGCTGGAAGACAATTGTACGTCAAATAGTGTCTGAAATGAAGTTTTTCATAAATCAAACTTATTGTCTGAACAACTATAATTCAATTTATTTTAGCATATATCATGAAAACTACTATTTCTATGAAGGAAAAGGTCATAAACTTCTTTATAGTCAATAATACTAGCTTTAACTTGAGTGCTAATAGACATCTGTACGTCACATAGCTCCTGAGATATAGATTTCTCAAAATAAATTAACTAATTACTAATGTTTTAGTAGAATTTTAAGAAATTTTGCTTTTCAAAAAGCTATATCTCGAGAACTATTGGACGTAAATAGCTCTATTAAAGCTAATATTTCAGCAACTTTACTCTTCTTTAAATAATGTGCTCTTAGGTTTTCTAGTGTTGTTGGTAGTTTTTAAGATATAAACCTCCGAATAAAAAAGTAGTGTTTTTTATGGTTTTGTTACAGCCGCTATTTTTTATTCCCCCTACCTATACTGGCAGACTCATCAATTTTGACTATTAATTATACATAGTTTGCATTAAAGTAATCAAAAATTGGGGTGAGATAACTTCGTTTTCTTTATTTCTTCCCGGCTCTTGTACTACAAGGACACCCCGGGCTATTGTAAAGCTCACCAAGTGGCAAAAGCTGCATCATTGATCTCGCCATCAGGCTGCTTTGATTGCCCCCACAACGTCCTTTGTCCTCTGACAATGACAGTACAAACATTAAATAAATGTCAGGCAAGTTGAACCAAAACAACAGAAAACAAATTAAGAGTGAACATCATTTCCATGGAAGTTATGAATTCAAAGCTGCTGACGGCGC
>NW_027107925.1:347690-357769 GCF_000696795.3 Halyomorpha halys | reverse complement strand
CTGCACCTGGTTAATTTGATTCTGGTCCCTCGTCCCAAACTATCATTTTTGTAACTTAAAGGTTAGCCAATCTAATTTCCTCAGGGGCCTCTGGTAATGTTACAAACTTAATACAGATGTTTTCACATCGGAGGATGCTAAAAGCTTCCCAGAAGGATACCCTGACCAGGTATAGGGACAGATGACGAAACAGCTTAATAATACCCCGGATTGTCAATATATACCCCTGATTGATTTGATTATTTATTTACAACAGTTACATCCTCATGACATCAATTAATGTCACTGTATATATATATACATATACATATATGGCTTAATGGGTTGAGAACTTAGGAACAGAAAAAGGAATATGAAATAAAACGCAGGAAGCCAAGACAGACGAAAAATTTCTAGAAGCTAATATATTCTAGTATAGATATTATAATATTAACAATGTTTTCAAGATTGAAACTCAGTCAGTGAATAATAGACAAACATCACCATCGCCGTGGATTTTCTTATATTATGTTTAAAAATAAAACAAAAAAATTTGTTTTTCTTTTTCATCAGGATTTCAGTGCGTTTCCAGTTAGATCGAAGACTCTTTACTATTTTTAGGTTTACTCCTTACTATTTTAGTCAGTAAAATTATAGAGAATTGACTCTGTTTTGTAAATATAAATTTGCAGAAATATTAGCCCTAAAAAAGAGATTTACGTCAAATAGTTCTCGAGATTTAGCTTTTTAAGAAGCAAAATTATTTAAAAATCTACTGAATGACTAATCATAATAATAATAATAATAATAGTTAGTTAATTTATATTGAGAAATCTATATCTCAGAAACTATGCGACGTACAGATGTTTATTAGCACTCAAATTAAAGCTAGTTTAATGGACTATAAAAAAGTTTATGACCTTTACCTTTGTAGGAATAGTAGTTTTCATGATATATGCTAAAATATATTTATTAATAGTTGTGCGGACAGTAAATTTTTTTATGAAATACTTTATTTCATAAGTATTACCATTGGACGTATTGATGTCTGCCAGCCCACAAATTAAAGCTAGTTAAATTTACTACAAAGTAGTTAATTATGTTTATCTTTATAGGAGCAGTAGTTTTTATGATATTTGACAAAATTAACTCACAAAATGTTAATTTCTAGTTGTTCGCATAAAATGTTGGATTTTTGAAAAAAATATATCTCTAGATCTATAAAACGCTCATATGTCTGCCAACACTCAAAATAAAGGAAATTAACTTAATATAAAGTAGCTTATGAAACTTATCTTCGTAGGGGTAGTAGTTTTTATGATATTCACATATGAATATAAAATAGGCAAATGAAAATTTGTGCGAACAACTATAAATCAATTTATTTTAGCAAATTTCATGTAAACTATTACTCCTACGAAGATAAAACATCATAAACTACATTATAGCTCATTAAACTAGCTTTAATTTGAGTGCTAATAGACATCTGTACATCAAATGGTTTTTGAGATATGAATGATTTTATGGGGAATATCGTATAAAATTAATAAATGTTTTTGAATGAATAGAGAAAGCTGTTTAATAAAAAACAGATATTTATAACTTAATGCTTACTTAGCAAAACAGTGACTGAAAATTAATATATATTAAAAATAAACAGTATCAGTAATAAAAAGTGAGTAAGCTTTGAGTTAGCTTGATACTTTTTTTAATCCCCCTGCCATTCTGCATGGTCATTTTAATGCCACAACCATTTATGGAATGTGGCAGCAACTCCATCACCTTGTCAAATATGGCGTACCATATGCCACGCCCACGAAATGAATAGACTACGCCTTCTGGGCTCACTTACCCCAGCGTATCCCCTCCATTCTACTTCTTCCTCCAAGGTAAATACAATGTGTAATTCCGACTTTAATATGTTTTAGGTAGCCAAACTGGGAGGAAACATTTGGAGAAAAATGTCATCTCAAGAGAAGCTCAAGTACGAGAAGAAAGCGAGGAGGGCTACGAACCGAAGGTTGCGGAATAGATAAAGAGTCGCACACTACAGAGCATTGTAATGTCCTAACAATCAATAAATTCCTGTGAAGTTCATCCTCGGTCATTATAATTGATATATTATACAGTATACAACAATACGTATATTAACACTGCCAATGATTCCACACAGCTTGATTCACCTATCGCAGTGATAGCTAATTTTACTCAGTTAGGTAAGAGGCCATCCGATCGTTTTAGGACCAAATGGGAGGATTCACTCCCATCATTTTTGGTGCTGTGTATCATAACATATTAAAAAACCGCTATTATATACTCATTATGGGTGAATTTATTTACTTCCTCGTTGCCTCATAACAGTAGTCATCTGTGTAGATATTACAAATACTAAAATATTTAGTTAAAATGTTTTTTTTAGTATATTTTCATAAACTAAGAATGTAAATTAAACAGACCTAACGACAAATGTGTACTGTCTGTAAGCAATGAGCCTACTACTGCATAACAAACTCTGCAGTCACACATAAAATCCATTGAAGAATGTCACAACTGGAAGATCAAAATAAATCCTAACAAATTCCATCAGATTACCTTTAATCTCCGTCGTAAACCACTACTCTCCTGCCCAACAGTTTGGTTTTTACCGTTGCTCCCCGGGGGTCTTTGTGGGTGGGGTTCAGTAGGAAAGGATTGCCTTTTGATCTCCTCTTCTGAGAATGTGACATGTCGTACATCGACCAAGCTACTCGCTATAATTGTCTGTTTGAAAAGTCAGATAAGTAAGGCTATCATGGAGGGCGGGAGTGGGGGGTTTCATGCCGTTTTCAATTTCAGGCGCTATTTAAACACCTACTGAAAAGATTCGCTACTTCTTGTCTCTATTATGACAAGATACCTACATGGAATCTCCATACTAGACTGAAACTACAAGAAACTGCTCGAAGATTCCGATTACTATAACCTCTACTTGACAATTTAATACAAAAACTCTGTAAGATAATCAGATCAATTTGAACATACGTAATTGAGCTTTGGGGCTCCACCAAACCGTTCAAATCGGCGCTACATCCCGTCACCGAAACTGGGCCTCCTCCGAAAGCTTTCGCCAATCAACACCCTCAGCTGCAGCAGCTGTCCAGTTTCAGACTCCCAGGAGAGCCCGTGCGTCCGATGCTACTGGAGACCCTGTATTTGGCCTGCCAACCCTTCTTGGTCAATGCATCTCTCAGGACAGTATCTTCTTGGGTATAGCCGAATTATCCATACGTGCGACGTGCACGGTCCATCGATGTCAACCCATCTTGATGAAATTGACTAAGTATATATTCTTACAAAGGCCAGCGAGTTCGGCATTACCCCGTTTCTCCAAATTCCATATCTCTAACAGCACCAAAATTTATCAGGAACAAGATTTATCAAAATTCTGATTTTCAAAGATCAGAAGTCTATTTTCATCTTGCTTCTTAAAGGCCCATGCTTCTGATCCATAAGTTAAAACTGGGAGGACCAAGGTTTGTCCGTTGCAGAGGGTGATCCCAAGATAAATAAAATAATAAAATAAAAAAAATAATAAAATAAAAAACAGGACCAATCCTGTTAGAGAGGAACCATATTACAAATATACTTATCCATAAAAACCTCAACGTTCCACTTTCCTTCACTAAAAGGAAAAAACTACAATCCTTTCAAAATAAAGTCCTAAGAATCGCAGTTAATGCTCCTTGGTTAATAAGAAATAGCCAATTGCATCGCGAATTACATATGGAGTCAATAGAGGATTACATCAAAAAACGGTTCATGAAGTTCCACTCCCAGCTGCCGAAAGTTAAAGGAGCAGTGACCTACAACCTGGGAAACCCAACCTCAACCCGAGGATTGAAGCCCAGCCTGATTCAGGACATTCTGTTATAAATTTTAATAAATATAAAATTAATTCATAGTCACACTACACCTATTTTACTTTTTATCATTACTCATTTTATTTATTCATATTTTTTTTTTCTATTTTCTTCTCTCGTCCCTTTTTCAAATTAACTTGTTTCTTTTTACTATTAGAGAGCAATTGTTTGTTTTATTTAAGTGTACCAATATCATTATTTTTTATTATTAATTTTACTTTTCTCTTTTATTAGGAAGCATATATATATATTATAACGGTTATATCAACCATGTAAAGCCCACTAGGATGATCTGGTATAAAATAAAAAATTTAAAAAAAAATTGCAAATTGCAGATTTGGCCCGAAATAAGTATACTTCCTTTCATTCTGAAATCCTTACCCATAAAAACCTATTATTTCTTAATTTCTCAATCTTAGTAATCCCTGATAATCCTCATAATTGAAAAAAATATAGTCAATGAATCTTCTAAAGTACCTACATTGAGTTGTTTTCCTAAGATTATTATATGTTCTCAAACAGTTATCACATTTACTTATTGTATTTTTTTAATACACTTGTAAATTTCAATAAATAAATAAATATATATCTTAAAGGGAATGGTCGAATCATTGTCCAGAATAAACTTTTGAATTACTGTACTGATTTACGTGCAGTTTTTTGTTATAATGTTCCCTGTCGCTACGGGAAGGTTTAAAGATACTGAAATCTCAAATTTCTCCGGGAGTTTAAACAAAGTTAAAAGTTTTTGTTTGTAGCTCAGAAAGTATACGTTTTTTCTACGATTATTGTACACTAATCGAAGAATAAGAAAGCAATATTAATCATCTCATTAAGCTATATAATATTTACAAATAATTATAAAAACATCATGTGGCTTGGGGTAAAGTATGTCAACAAAGACTTATTTTTGGAAAAAGCAAATTGAATTCGTTTTTTATAAAAAAAAAAAATATTTTTCAATTACTTCGAAAACTTATACTTCAGGTTTCTTGAGTGGTTAAAACCCAATATCAACTTTACTTTACTCCCAAAAGATATTTTACTATACTTTCATATTTAAGTCGGTCTAACTAACCGTTCAAATTTCTGTTTCGTTCCTTAACGCATACATTGATTTAATTTATGTTACCAAATCATAATAAAATGGTTTGACGGTAGCAGCGTGGTAACGCCCATGTCTGCCAACCCATAGATGGCTTGTTCGGGCCCGGCCCAACCCGGGATTTTTCCAAGCATGAAATTATGCACTCACAAAAATAGGCGTTGAAGTGACTGACCCATCCTATGAAAACCACGTTAGGAAACGAGCGATGTATTTCGCGCGAGGCCTTAGACCTCCACGGTCTGTCGCGTCATTGAAAAAAAAATATATCACAATAAATAAATAAATTATACGTAAATATAATTTATAATCTTAAACACTTTCTTGAGACTGGTAATTTTTTTTTTAAATAAACAATTTAATTTCTATCCATTTTAGTCTCAAAACATTTTATTTTTCTTATAAGTGCGACGTTTCGGCCAATCCGGCCATCCTCAGGGACAATCTTAATACAATTTTGGAATTATATAACTTAAAAACTCCATGCAGGTTATTCTACCAAGGTCAAAACAACAATTTCTTATTAGTCAATATTCACATAAAACCAAAATTAAAATCATTTATCACAGTCACTATTCCTTAAAAACTTTATCACAACTTGTTGTGTAATATTGACTAATTAGAAATTGTTGTTTTGACCTGGGTAGATTATTCTGTATGGAGTTAGAGTTTTTAAATTATATAATTCCAAAATTGTATTAAGATTGTTCCTGAGGATGGCCGGATTGGCCGAAACGTCGGACTTATAAGAAAAATAAAATGTTTTGAGACTAAAATGGATAGAAATTAAATTATACGTAAAAGTTCAATTTTAACTAAATACAATAATTTATAACAAACTATCAATTGTATTCATTAAACCTATATACATTCTCAAATATAGCAATAGCGGAGCATTGGTCAGCTATTAATAAAAAAAACTTAAATTATAAATATTGACATTTTCTGTGAGTAAATTAACTCATAAATAAAAAAAGGATGAAAGAGTCAAAGTTGCTATTTCGCGTCATGTGACCAGACATTAAACGGGCGAATAAGCCCAGTTACTCTGAGCCTTAAACTTGAAGACATAAAGATATGCAGCTGGCAGTATTACTACCTCATTACTTCTCATACCTCAAGAACACGGATACGAAGCCCAACATTATGCCAGGGACTCTTTGCCATCATCTTCATAAATCTTAGCGTGAGTAGGGTATTTTTATAGCAGCCGGGAAAGTACTTTAGAAGTAAGTATCATAATTTCCTTTCACAATATTTCATTAAGATTTATCTAAAGCTTGAGCAGGCTTATTTTCATCTGTATACCAGATGGACAGTGTTATTTAATAGTCACATTAATTCTTTATACAACGGGAGGAAATGTTGAGACTCCCTAAGTTCACTTATCTAACACAAATAACATCAGCGGATCTTATTTGTAGCTAATAATTTTTAAATATCTTCAGAAACCATTTTAAATTTTAAAATTGCAATCATACTATGCCCTATATTATTACTCAATGCCCAATATTATTATCAATAATTTAAGCAGATTCTTATTGCATACTATATCATCTACTTTTAACTATATCACAAAATATATTGACAAAGACAGATGCTATTAATAGGATTTAAAAATGTTCTAAAACACAATAAATTAAAAGTGAAAAAAACATAAATTTTAAAATTCTATATATATCATGTCATACATTATTAACTATGCTCACATTATCTTAATAGTGGCAGATGCCATTGGTAAACAGTTTTTGTACATCGGTAAAAATATTTGTACCGAAGGGCCCAAAATTTGAAAAAAAAAATATTAATTTTAAAATTGCACTACCTACTGTTTTTTGCATCAACTATAATTCAAATTATCCTAATATAGGCTTTTACTTTTTTTACATTTACTTCAAATTAACAGTTTTCAAATTCTATTTTAGGAAATTTCATGTACACCTATGTCGTTCAGTTTTAACTTGACCACAAATCATCATCATTTAAGTGGATGCTATATGTAAGTAATGATTTAACAATGGGACATTGAATATCGTACATTTAAAATATATAAATTTGAAAATTACAAATATAATGTTCGACATAGTATTGCATTCATATCATCTAAATATAAATAGATTTCATTAGTAAATATTTAAAAAATTTTCACACCAAAAATGTTATGGATAATTATATATATTTTTTCTTTTTGTAAATTGTGTACTTTGTCTTGATTTTTTAGCTAAATCTCGCATTATCTTCATGTTTATATTGCTTGTACCTAAGAATTTAAAATAGTTCCGAAGGATAATAAGTTTAAATGGAAAAATTAATACTTTTTTTTAAAATTGAATACATGCTTATAATGTATAATGTACAATATTATTAAATAGATAAGCATTATCTTAATGTAGATATGTGACATTTGCAATAATTTAAAAACATGCTACAAGCCTACAAATTGGAAAATTTTAAATGCATCGTTTTTGAAAATCACATGCATAATATATCGCCCTTTTTAAAATTATTTCAAAAATATTTAAATATACAAGTAGGAACGTGCCAATGGTTACGATTTTAAAGGAATAAAAATTAAAAATATATTATTAATTTTTTTTTGTTTTAAAAATTCGTGGTTTTTACCCGAGGTAGTCTCGCGAAGCGATGCTCTCCCAGGACATGCCTTCGGGCTGGCTGGCCGCGTACTGAGCCACAGCGCAGCGCGGGCCAGGAGTCCCCGTCTCCTTACTCTGGGTCAAGGCCGTACAAGGTGTATTTATATGCTAATAAATCCTTTATTAATTACTTTATAGGTGCAATAAATTTCCAAAAAAATAATAAGAGACCCATCATCAAGACTGTAAGAAAAATGAATGTAGTTAAACAAGAAAGTTTGAAAAGTAAGGTTCCTATTTAGGTCAACCTCACACCAACCTAAAATCTGATCCCCAGAGTGTTTTCAAAGCACTATTATAGATTTTAGTGTTTATAACATATTTAATTAATTAATTACATTACATTTAAAAAAAAAAAGGATATTAAGCCAGATCCACACGTTTGACACTTACCGCAAATCCAAAATACTTAGTTTGTGTGCTCTAGGAAGACAAATTATTTTCGACTTACACTGTTTTCGTTATAGAACGGAAGAAAATAAAGAGAGAAAAAATTAAAGTTAACTTAAATGTCTGAAAAATATGGTGGTATATGATACGGGCTCATGAAAATGGTACAAGATAACCTATAAATTCCATTTTCACTGTAGATTTCCAATCAGATATTTGTTAAATTAACTAGCCAGACATATAATATCTTTATTAATGTTTAATATTTTATTTGTCAAACCAAAATTAAAAATCAACCGTTAATTGACGAGATTTGAAACAATGTATGAACACTCAACTGATAGATTTGTTTTTATTATTTTAAGGCATCAACCACTTCGAGAACATCATTGCCTTAATTTCCGAAATTTTTATTAGAATATATTTCCTTAATATCCGACATTTTTAATAGTCCTTATTGTCTTAATTTCCGAATTAAAATGTATAACTATTGAAAAATGGGAACTGATGGTAAAATTTAATGGTAAAGTTTTGAGTGATTCAGAAATTTGAAAAGTTTATCTACAGTCTGTTTGTTATCCTGCAAAATTGAATGGAGATCTACTGGTAATTCATACAAAGATTTGATGGAGTCGTATGCTTGGCGTTCAGTTCAGATGTGTTTTACGGTAAGTCGCGTTCCGCAAGTCAGGCATACAGGTGGAGAATGCGGGCGATAAGGTAACCGTGAATCAGGCACGGCAAAGTCACCTCCTCTCTGCGCACAAATCTAGTTGCGATATCCAAGGGGGGATGGGACTTCTAATTTCCTGTAATTTATTGTCAGTAACATCTGCCCACATTTGATGCCATTTCAATTTAATTCTCTGCTTAAAATGATATATTTTTAAAATATTAAATTTTAACCTAGAGTTAATCACTACTTCTGAAGGTTAATAATGAAAACACGGAAGCCACAAATATTTATGTACTGTCAGTTCTAAAACAATACTGATACCACAATTGTATGGATGCAGCAGTAGGTTGAGCCGTCTGAAGCTGAAAGAGTTGAGGCGTAGGTTTTTCCAACCTTGGAACTGTCGTGGCGGTCAACTTTTATTTTCTTAGTGTTCCCACGAATTGAAAACTTGCACCCCTCCACGGTTAAAATAGGGTGGTATTGTGTAGATAACCCATCTCCCCCCCCCCATCCCCAGAATCTAACTTTGGATAACAGGAAATGACCTGGAAGGGGTGATAAAAAAAATAATAAAAGGATGGAGCACTATCGCTAGCCCAAATTAATTTGCCCATAATTTGACAAATGTAAAGCAGTACCTTGAGAACCGTCAATCAGTCCCAAAGGCAGAGTTGGACAGTACTTGATTATTTGTTCAATTTTGAGTTAGAAGTATGTGAATAGAGTGTCGATTGTGTAATGAAGTATTGTACATATACTCAAATAATACGATCATTATAATAACCGGTTACATTTAAATATAAAATAAGTACTTTTGTGATTAATTACATCAAACTCAAAAATTGTGAGTAAACTTCCGGTCAGTTCTTGTATTTCAATACTATGTAATTGAAAATTCTTAGTTATCTAGTTATAAATTTTTTTTTTCTAAAAAAGAGTGCTACCACTGGGTAGTTTCTCTACACGCTTGTAACACTCCATTTAAACTGAGATCAAATTTACTAAATGTATTATAGTGTACAGTTGTAAATAGCAATAAATAAATAAAAAATAAATAATTGAAAAAAACTGAATTTAAAACAATAAACTTTAATAATCAGTTTCTTATCCAGTCTAATTAAACTTATTAATGTATAGTAAATAAACAAATAAGATAAATGAGGAGCCTTAACAGGTAATATAAAAAATAACAATAATAGTTGATGATATATAGCAAAAAAAAAAGGTAGAAGAAAAAGAAAAGGGGTGGGCTGAGAAAATATCTTTCACTTGGCTGATGCGTTATCTAAGGCAGTGACCCCAATAAGTGTTGACAGGACCCCGAGTGGAAAATAAAAATCAACCATACTTTTTAATGCGAAATTCATCGACCC
>NW_027107925.1:338869-347042 GCF_000696795.3 Halyomorpha halys | reverse complement strand
GTATGCTGTGTAATATAGTAATATATTTTTATTTATTATTTTTTTTTTCGGCCAAGACTCCCCATTGGAGTCCTACCTATACTGCCTAACCATGGGGGGGTCAAAGTTCTTCATTTTGTGGGACCGCCACGCAATGAAAAAAGTCAACGTCCCAGGCCGGATTCGAACCGGCACCGCCAATAGGCATCATAGTGGTAAGACTGTGTCTTAACCACTGAGCTATGGGCGGCCCATATATATAGTAATATAATAGCAACCCAATACAGTTGGCCAGTACATTTTTTAATATATTTTCTCTCTCTCTTGCATTAAATAATGAGTGTCACTCAGTTAAATATCGAATCTTGTTAAGATAATTTGTATTTGATAAATAATTAATCCTAAAACCGAAAGCATAGTAAAGCTGGAAGATGTAACCAACTCTTTTTAGTTTAAATTTAGGTTTTTTTTTAAACTAAAAAGAGTTGGTTACACCTTCCAGCTTTACTTTGCTTTCGGTTTCAGGATTAATTATTTATCAAATTTAAATTTAGGTTTTTAGAGTGTTACCAATGGGTAGTTTCTCTACACGCCTGTAACACTCCAATTTAACTTAGATCAGATGTACTAAATGTATTATAATGAACAGTTGTAAATAGCAATAAATAAATATTAAAAAAAAAATTAGGTATAAGTTCTAATGCTAAATTAGTTACTAATCATTATTATTATTTTACCATTAGTTTTTTAGTAACTCTATGTAAAATATTTTAGATCTTTGTTGTTTAGGAGTTGAGGCAATGTCTAGTTTCCCCCAATTAATTCCTTAATTCCCTACTTTTTGGGTTTTCAAATTATTGGGAACTATTCACTTACCTGTTAGGAATGTTGACATTTAACAGCTAATTTTTTTTTCTATTCAAACACTGCTTGTATTGATGAAATTCATAGTGACGTCGCTGTAACCACGTCTAACACTGCCCTGTAGTATACTAGCTTAATTTTGAAACGATGTGTGCAGTTGTTTCTACAACTGTCGAAAGGCTGCGCGGCATAAACGAATAGTCGAATGTCATATTATGATTTTGTGTGAATGGATAAAAAATGTAAGTCGTTATAATTCTCAAATTAGTAGATCGAGTTTGTCCATCAATGAGTTATTTGTTCCGTGATTTTTTTTTTTTTAGTTAATCTAATAACATTGATTTATTCCACGCTGTTATATGGTGATGCCGTACCAATGACCACAAAGTTATATTCACTGTAAGTACATTGACTAAAGTTCAACTCTGGCCAATGGAACAACAAAACAATGGAGAATATTAAAAATGTATAGTAAAGTGCCAAGAATTTTTTCTAGACTTTAACTATGTCCCCTCATATCTACAACCAAGTGTTTGACTGACTACAACTACGTAGTTTTCACTGTTCGAATTCTTAGATAAAAAAGAATAATGGAAAGTGTAAGTTGCCAGGAACAGAGAAGTAAAAAAGGTATATCGAAGAACACCCAGTGCGTGGGACAGAAGTAGGAGCCAATCACCGAAAGTCTTCAGTTTCAGTTTGGATTACAATTGAGTATATTCTTATTATTATAATGCAAGCCTGGGCTCCAAGGGCGTGATCTTTTTTTTTGGCTTCATTTCTCCTTAAAGGGGAGTTGGGTATGACCATCCTCTCCCCCTTGTTCAAATTACTTCGAAATCTAACTTATTAGCCTATTTAATAAAAACTAACATATACAGCTCCTCGATTCCAACTGAGAATCGATTGGGAAATGTTTTGCCTGGAGGAGGTAGCCCTGTGCCATGTATAAGAGGCCCATTTGCTATTGTCTCCTGTATAATCCCGGTCGGTCCGTCCTCAGAGAGTCCTCCCCTTCTCAAGTCAGCCTTTTGCATGGAAATCCTCCGCGGCTTCCGCTACAAGCCACATAATTAACTTCTCAAAGCAACAGTGCGACTTCAAAGGCACAATGGGTCCCCTTAATGAAAAGGCTCTTTGTCTTGTACACCATTACATTAGCTGCTTAAAATAAAACGTTTCTAAATACTTCCCTCATAATATATCCAATACAGAAAATAAGAATTGACCATATACTTGATGTGTACCATATCGCTGCTTTACTTGGATTGTGGCACATCTGATAAAAAAAAAAAAAAAAAAAAAATATTTGTTTTTTTTTTAAATGGACGTATTCCACAAATATTACCGTAGACATAGGTTTCTTTCTTTACTGTGGCCCTTTTGTGTACTTTCCCAAAGCTAGTAGGGTTGTAAATAAGTAACCACAGCCTATGGTGCAACCTATTGAACATACCAAGTACAAAATAATTTTTTTTTTTTTTTGTCAGATGTGCGACAAAACATAGAAAACATCGATACGGATATAAACTACAACCAGAGAGTTCAACGTTTACGTTTGCTACATAAATACACAGTTAAGAACGAGATCAGTTCAAGATGCATTCCATGCTTCTTGTCTATAAATACTATTTACTTCATAAAACATCCGAGTAAGTTGTTAATATTTCTCGATGATATCATAAATTCAGAAGGGCTAACCCTTTTATAAAATCGTTCAAGTGAAATCTATCATATGGTTGGTAGTGATAAGATAGTAATGTAACCAAAATTCACTGAAAATTGCTAATAATCTCCGCTAAATCAGTGATGTGCTGGGTGAATGAAGATTTTACAGAGGTAAGTTACAGCCCATATTTTTTTATATAATCCTGAATGCAACCGTTTTATAACCAAATTCTTAGTAGCGATCAAATAACATTTTTACGAAAATTATACTATGCTTGCTTGACGAAATATATGTATTTATAGTTTTCATGTAGTCTTACTAACTGATGGTGTAAGGCAATGTCTATTTCACGTTCGATTACAAATACAATCTATATTAAACACGAGAACTACACATTTAATCAACATATGATAATTAGTGGTCATCGTTTCAGCTATTTTTCCCAAAAGTTGATGAACTGTTCTTTGACAAAAAACAACGGTTCTAAAGAATTGTGGAAAAAAAATTTCCTAAAATGAACGAACGAATTGAATCAGTGAATACCACCCTAGTAGTTTTTGTTTCCTTTATTATTTAATAGTTGGTAAAAATAATCGATAGTAAAACAACGAAACGTTTTATGAATAAGACAGGAAAGCTTCGATTTCTAAGTATAATATTTTCAATTTATTTCTATAATTTGGTTATTTCATAAATCACTATTCTAAGAAAAAACTGCTAACATTATTTTATATAAACTACTATTTTCCATCAATAATTTGAAATAAATACACAAAATGATGATAAAAAGAAGAAACGAAGAAAGTAATGGCGGTTGTTGTTAGTAAACAAAACATTACCTTCATTGTGTTTGTATAACCTTTTTGTTGAAAAACCGACACTAGTGCCGAACTTAAATAAAAAATACTGTAATTATTTTCAATGTTGTTTCGAATAACATTCTTTTATTCGTTTTAAAGAATATTGATGTTGTTCTTACTCTCACCTATAATGATAATATGAATCGTTCAGAAAGCATCATTCAATCTACTACGACATTGCTTTGTAATCAGAACTTTTTTACTCTACTCCAAGAACTACTCCAATTATTCCACAAAGTGAAGTAATTTGCCAACAAATCCTTATTCGATAACATGTAATAGATCAATGTTCGCTGTGGAGCCCGGTTTGCAAGTCATATCCCAGAAACCGAAAAAAGAGCAAACTTTTACATACGTTTTCCCTATCACACGGCTTCCTTGAGAATTTGTATTCAAAAATTTGTTTTTTTTTTCTGGCCATATAGTACCAATGGCTTACCAAAAACTCATTACTAGCCAACCTTTTCTTTAGAACAATAAAGTGAGTGGCCTCAAGAAGTCACATAAACATTTATGTTAAAAATGAATAACCAGAACTGTCACTTTATACCGTTGATTTTATATTTTTATTTTCCATTTCCTCAAAAATGGCTCTAATGAATTGGACTAATTTCATCATATTAATGTGTGGTCAAATGGTCCTTATTTTCAAATCGGTCCAATAAATTATATTTGTACTCTGGCTTAAATAGTTATAAACCTTGTCGCTGACCAAGCATCCTACTCTCTTACGAATACTCATATAACAAAAGCATAAACTATGCAAATAAAGTATTTTTTAGATAGCCAATTTTTATTATATGTGGCTGTTACGGCGAGTAGGGGTTCAGAAGGAACCTTTACTTTGTATTTTAAGCTAATTTAACATAATAAACTGTAAACAAAATATAAAAAATAAATTAACTAGAAAAAAGAACAAAGCAAACTATAACAAAATTAAATGAATTGAACAAAAGATAGAAGAAGAAAAGTCTTATATCACTGGTGATTAATGGGACCCCGGTTGTGGTTGTTATCCTGCGTGGATGTTCTCTTGGAGGTAGATTAACAAAAGGACGTACGTCCGCCTGCCTTGTCCTCTTGGAGGATGATCCGAAGTAGTCCGCCTTGGCTACAATGATGCAGATGGCGAAGATGGCCAGAATGCTGGCAACTACGAGTGCGTAGTGAGGAGACAATGGAGACGATATGTGTGGCGCATTGAGGCGTTAAGAAGTCATCTCTTTATTTTTGCAGCATAAAAAAATAATAGATAGTTGTTTTGTTTTGTTTTTGACGTTATAAAAATCATATGTTCCTATAATCGATTTGTGGACCATATGTTGGCTGCAACAGCGACCTTTAAAAAAGAAAAAAATTATTGCCATTTGTAGCGTATATTGTATCAGTTTTAAGTGTTCGAAATGGGTTATGTGCATTTCTCCCAGGTTTTGTTAAACAAGTTTTGTTGTTCGATAAACTTGCTTTTGGAAATACGGTTTTCGTAGATCTACGTAAATCTATTCATTAGTTAATTTTTTATGAGCCTATCAATTTTGTAACGTTTTAAATTTGGTCTGGCCAATAAGTCAAATTTTCTGGCTGTTACTAATCTAATTAATCTAATCTAAATAAATTATATTTTAAATAATCTATTTTACAATTTTAATGGGATCTTAGTTTTTAAATAATTTTTTCAGAAAATGGTTATTTCATAATTAGTGAAATAATTATTTTTTATAACATTTTTTTCTTAATATAAAATTTGACAACAAGAAGTTCATTTTGGACATTTAAGAATAAATGCCATGACGGCAACTATCACATAGTTTACATCATTGCCAGTTGCTGCCGTTTCATCTTATTTTCCCTTATTCTAATGATTTTTTTTTATTACTTAATCCAATTTTTCGAAATAAATTGAAGATTTACATAAAGAAAAGAAATGTGGACTCTTTGGAGGTCTCTTTCAAACTTTATATTAAAAACAAATGATTGCGTTTTCGAAGCTCTACACCAGGGAGTGGTATACCCTACTATCCTTCAAAACAAAAGTGAAGCCAAAAAGGAGGGAATTGGCCACGCCTTCGTGACTCAGCTCTACATTGAGTTTAACAGTGATATTCACCATTGTAACTTTTTTTTTTTTAATCCCCCTCCCTTGCCATTTCTGGCAAACGGGGTGCGGGAGCAGTGGGGTAGTGCTCTGGAGTTTGCGCATGCCACTGCTCCCAAGGATCACCAATTTTTTTTTTTATTAATTATTCAATTATTCCTTTTTTTTTTATTACTGTGATGCAGCCCAGCGCTAGGTTTAGCGCCTTACTGATGAAGCTACACCTTGTCCACTGCATCCGTCTGGGTGCCTTCTGCAGTTACCAGGCTGGTCCAGCCCTCCTGGTCTCAGTTTGGGTCAGCTTCCTCATCTTCTGGGGGCTCGCCGATGTTGTGTGGTCAAGTCCTTCCCATCGTGAAATGAGTGGGGCCCACCACCTCCTTCCACCCGTAAATGAACTCCTTGAAGAAGGGATAATTCTCTTCTTCTATCGAACAGGGAAAGACCGACTCGACGAGGGCGTAAATCCCGGTCTTTCTCGACAGCCTGGCTCGGTGTCCTTCCATGACAGAGCAATCTATTATTACGTGTTCTACTGTTTCAGGAACTCCGCACATTAGTCACCGGGGCACGATGTTCTTTCCAAAGCTCTGCAGCTTTCCCCGAAGCCCCCCGTGTCCTGTTAGGATCTGTGAGACCCAATAGTCTGGGAAGACCCATTTAGAAAGGACGGTAGAGAAGAATTTTCTCAAAGTAGCGCCTTTCTGGCTTGCTACCCACCGTCCATTCCACTTCTGTATTGAGTCCTCTCGCAGTATTTTCTTCCGTAAGTTTGGGGTCTCACCGATCCTCTCTCGGACCTTATCCGGCAGCTCTTCTAGTCCCTGCCTCTTAACTTCATATTTAAGGACATCCTCTCTGAGGGTGAGGTCCAGGGGCATCGCTCCGGCCAGCACCTGCACCGCCTTATGTGACACCGCTCTGTATGTCTTCGTGACCCTCAGCAGAGCCAGTCTCTGTATGGTGGCCAGTCTTCTCTTCTGTGTCTGCGTGAGGTTTCGGCTCCACGCAGGGGATGCGTACCTCAGAATTCCCTAGATCACACCTTTATATATGGTCATCGTTGCAGGGTATCTGAGGCCCGAAAATGCACCCCCTATCCTACTTAATCCATTAAGTGACAGGGACACCCTGTCCTTTAGATACACCAGGTGAGAAGTGGCATCGAATCTTCTTATCGAATCTTCTTCCTCACCCGGTCTCACCCTCTCTCCTTGGATATCCAGGGTGGTAGGACGAGCCCTGCCCATGGAGCCTCTTATGAGTATGGCCTGAGTCTTGGCTGCTGCCATACTCAACTTCCTCTTCACGCACGACTCTCCTACGAGACTGGCACACCTCTCCGCTTCTGTCTTTAATCTGGATCTGCCAGGTCGTTCACGTTAGCCGTGGCAAGGAAAACCTTGCCTTCTAGTTCCCCCAGCAACTCATCGAATACTAGCTTCCACAGAGCTGGTCCTAGGACCAAACCCTACGGACATCCTCTTTCGATTTTTCTCTCGACCTTGGAGCAGTTACCCCTGATCCAGACACCTGTTATTGAGATAACTACCTACAAGGGAGTATAGATTACTGGGGGTGTCGAGCTCTTGCACCCTCTGGAGTACACGGGGCCACCAAACGCTGTCGAAAGGCGGAAGAGATTTCAAACATTAGCAATAAGACATATTTCTCCGCCCTCTCCTACACGTTCCTGCGCACTCTCAGCAGCGCATCCCTAGTTCCCTTGCCACGGGTCGAGCCGAACTTACAAAAGGTAGCTGCTTATCGGGTCCTACCTACTCTTCTGTCACGCCTCTAAAGTTCAATATAAGGCCCTTTTTTTGGGATCACTGTTCTTGGCAGCTTAGCCCTTCAGTTATACTCCTACCTCCAAGCTATAGCCTATAACATATAAACACACTTATGCAACATGGCAGGTGAGCGTATACTAACTTATATAAAATTTTCTGTTATTATTAGTCATAACCTACACTATTATTATTACTGTTATAATTAGTGCAAGGGTGTAGGATACCGCTTGTAACGCTCACTCAAGAAAGACACAAACTTTCAAGGGATCTTTTTCGGTTGAAGTCAAATAAATATTATTCAAATTATGTGTTACACTACAACCAACAACAATGGTCGACTGCTTTCTCATTTTATATAAACGAGTAAACAAAAACCAACCAGTATGAAGTAGTGCTTAGCAACTAGTACTGAACATATTACCTAGTTTAATTTATGAAAACAATTATACATATACATGGTTCATTCACAAGGTTTCATGACTAATCTCAGAACATTTTCGTACTGCGAACTTAAAGTTCACTGTATAAAAACGTTGATGCGCGACGAAATCAACACACCGCTGTTTGTATCTTTTCCATTGTTCATATAATCCATGGAACTCTTCACGCGGAAGTCTTTTAAGGGACCTCGTCGAAGCTGCTGGTGGAATCAAGTTGAATCGCTTCCTTATTAGGGCTTTTTCAATTTGTTGATACAAAGTGAACTTGTTGGAAGCTAGGCCTGGTCTGTAAGTTGGTTACAAAAGTTTTGCTCCGATGAAATTGGCTAAAACTTCGGTGACTGCGACAAAAAAAAATTCCCTGAGTTTAACACTAAAGAAGTGATCCACAAAAAGTTATTTCCTGCCGGACAGACTGTCACGGCTCAGTTTAACATTGTATCTAGTCCATCTAGAGGTCAAAGATGATTGGT
>NW_027107925.1:322973-338269 GCF_000696795.3 Halyomorpha halys | reverse complement strand
GAAGTGATCCACAAAAAGTTATTTCCTGCCGGACAGACTGTCACGGCTCAGTTTAACATTGTATCTAGTCCATCTAGAGGTCAAAGATGATTGGTTTCTACACCATGACCAGTCGCCGCCAAAGTTTTGTCAAGTTCAACGGAGTAAAACTACCGCAGCCCCCACATAGCTCCCAGCTACTTCTTTTTGTTTTCCAGAATCAGAGAAACCTGAAAAGAAACGAATCTAGCAATCCAGGCAGCTTCAAAGAGGTCCTTGAAAAGCCTTCTGTGCGAAGGAAGTTCCAGAGAGCCTATAAATAACGGAAAAACCACTGGGAACGGTATTTTGATGTCCGAGAGGCATATATTAAAGACTTTTAAGTTCGCTGTTCAGAAATGTTAAGTACATTTTGGGTTCTGAGAACAGTCTTGAAACTTTGTGAGCACACCATAAATATTTTTTGTTCTGTTGCTTTTATTGTAATAATTCTCAACTGATCCAATAAATTACAGATTGAAACCAGACGAATCAGAACTATCAAGAAGTCCAAAGCTTACATCTACCGAAGATATAAGCATAAAAATAAAAACCCTTTCTTCCTGTTCTTGAAGGAACTGAGAAAGGATTACCCTGGACTGACCACCACACAGGTAAGACAGCGTTACCCTTTATCTTGATTAAAATGATATTATCTAGTTGATATAACTAATTAGTAATTTTTAACTAGCTGTCGTGTATGGGAAGTATTGTTTGGGAACAGATGACGGAAGCAGAAAGATATATCTACTTTAATCGCCCAAGGAATAAGCATAAAAACGAAGATACGACTCACCAAATAATAACTTTTTGTTCTTAGTATTTGTTTAATTTTATCTAAGATTAAGTTCTAACTTTCTTTAAAATTTTAACCCTCGAGTTTGCGAGGAGAATAAAGGTGCTACAAAGCAGTCTTACTCGCAGCATTTATCAGGAGCATGGAGCACCTTGTTAAAATGAGATGTAAAAATTCATTTTTTATTGTATACATGTTGCTCTGTGGCAAACAGTGAATATATCGATTGTAGTTCTCTAACCGTTATGTACTTGGTCTAACGGCCGGTTGCCAAGCTTTGTTGTGTGTTAGTATTGTTTATTCTTACTACATTAAGAACGTTTTATGTTATCTTACCGTAACTTATAAAAAAAGTAAGAACAGTAACATTTTATTTGTGTCCACCAACCCCGCGCTCAACACAACCTACTCTCCTTCAAAGGGAAAATGGAAGCAAAAACTAAGAAGTTTGGGCATGCCTTTGGTTTACAGCGTTCAGCTAAGTAGGAATTACCTTCTTGTACATAATAAAAAACCGTTCATTTAATAGCGAATATGAACAGGATATGAAATTTATTATGTACTGTTTTCAATAATCAATGGTCCATCAATAAACAAAATCCATTGAGCCTTCCATGATAAATTTGGGTTTTAATGGAGGAAGGAATTAATGTGAAACTCAACAATGGTAATGTAAATTGAGACAGAAGGTAGCCTGAAATTAGTTTTAACTCCCCACTTGCTTCTCTGCCACGCCCACGGTGTTCATAAAGCCCGCATTTTTGGCATCACTTTTCTTATCACTTACTGGCACCTTAACCTTTCCAAGGCATTTATGAAGTGTTTACATTGTAGATGTTAAATTTTTTATATTTTCTTATCTTATGAAGATTAAATATTACTAATTTTCGGCTATCTCCCGTTATTCAGATACTTTACAACTCTCATTTTTGGTAAGTAATATAGAAATAATTTTTAAAAAAAGGAAAATCTAGGAAGGTAATTGAAAGTGAGGATAAATGTATAAATATTTTTTGAAGTGAGCAAGTGTTGATTAATTTCAACCCAAATTACCTGGAGAGAAGAGGGGCGAGTGAAAATTGTTTGATGTATACATCCTACAATTTTTTTCTTATGAATTCATGACTACATTAAAATTATTTTTTTTGTGAATATTTTAGAAACTCCGTTTTTTCTTTTAAAAAAACAGTTTTTGTTTAATAATTTGAATAGACCATCCATATAATTGACTTATCTGGAATGATCCAGAAGATAGATTTTTAACTCATCAAAGAATTTTAAAAAACAAGTTTGAGCAGTTTTTTAAAAGAAAATTCACTTATCTTGCAAGTGTTAATATATATGTAGCGAGAGGGAGCAAGCGGTTTAGTCACAACTCACAAGAGCGCTGCACCTCGAGCCTCATCGAAGCTCTCAAATTTACATATTACATTATTTTGTAAAGACATATTATCATTTTTATATATTATTGATGTCTGTATCTAATACTTAACAATATCAATAGAATGATTAATAAATATCAAAACAATGCACCAAACTATCTGAAGCAGACATGTACAGACCGCTTGTAGGTCACAGCCGCATGGACTAGGGCTATAAATAAGAGGCTCTAAATCCTCTTTGATCACAGTTCAAGTGCTGATGCACCAGCCCACCTACATCACGGGAATCTACCGGCGTCCTAGAGGGTCAGTACCGGAACTGCGGCAGCTCTTAGACACCTGTAGGGCAAGGACGAACCACTAGCTGGTGGGAGATCTCAACGCCAGACACACTCTATGGTATAACACATCAGCGAACCTGGCGGGAAGACAAGTGGTAAAAACTGCCTTCACGGTAGTTCATCCAGGAACTCATAATTTCCGCCATTTTGGTACAGGCTTTCAATCCACAATAGACCTCCTGCTGACAAGGCAGCCACACCGTATCACAAGTTACTCCATGGCTGATTTCACCTCATCGGATCCCCGCCCGGTGATCTATGAAGTACACGGTAGCACCTCTGAGCCGACGTCGACTGGAGCCGGTTCAAGGAGGAGGTCTGCCATAGATTGATAGATGTACCAACACTGCGCACTGTGGAGGAAGTGAACAACTACATAGAACACTTCATGGAGAGTGTCATGGAGTCTGCGCTCCAAACGATCCCAACCTACCACCCAAGACCCCCGCCTCACATAATGGCACTCATAGTAAGCAGGTGGAATTTGAAGAGCCGGCACTACCGCTCGAGAGATCCGGCTGTGAAGAAGACCCTCAACACAATTACCACACAGATCAAAAATCTCCTATGTCAGTGAAAGACCGAGATATGGCATGATCGCCTGAGGGCCACGCATGGTGACTACTCCACCCACATCTACCAGAAAACTAAAACTGTAAGAAGGCAGTCTTACAGACTCAACCACCTCCTCACATCACCAGCGCTCTCTCTGCGGCTTAAACTGCAGATATACAAAAGCATTCTGAGGCCGCTCCTCTATGGGTCACCACTCTTCACCTACCTCTCCGAAGGCACACAGCGATACCTCCAGCGTTTCCACCATGCTGCAGAGGATGGTCCGCACAACATCGTGGAAGAGGAAGAAGCCCCGGAACTGCATCAACTCCTAGAACTGCCCACAGTGGCAGAGTTCATTGGTCGGAGGCACGTCAAGTTCTTTGACTCCCTCCAAGTTTTGACCTATCTTCCAGACAGTGACACCAGCACCTCCACCAGCCCGATGGCAGAATTTACACCCGAGACCATCACAACTTTAACCCAGCAAAAGTGACAGTGAAACGATTTTCAGTTTTAGTTTTTTTAGTTTTAGTGTCTATAGATTTAGTGAAAAGTAAAAAAAAAAAATTGAAGTGCACCCCAGCACCTCAAATATTTTCAGATTGATCAGTGATATTTCAAAAATCTTGTATTACATCCAGCCATCCCTTAGAATGGAGCACAGCTAAAAGGGCAAAAACCAACACATTGTATTTATATATATATATATATATAAAATGTATTGTACATATGTTTATATTTAGTAATGATTTAATGAATAAAGGAGATTTGAAACAAAAAAGAAACCCTCTTTGATCTTTTGATCCACTTCCTACCCAGGCCTAGTCCTAGCACTGGTAGCGTACATATATTACCATAAAATGTATACTTTTTGAATTATGTAATTTTCTTTTCTTTAAAACTTTTTAGTCTGTTCTTGAAGATTTGTTATGTATGAAAATTAAAAGGGTTCTAAGTAGAATACATGAAGCAAGTTTCATCAAATGCGTTTGGGCCATTTGAGTCCTACTCTTTTGAAAAAACACATTTTTCTGTTGCACACTGTGTGCTCAATTCAAGATATAGGAACAGGAGACCAAGCTCTTACAGAACAAAAGAAGAAGCAACAAAGTTGATTCTCCATTCCTGAGATAATCATGGTTATAGACAACAAAAATGAAATGCTATTTTAGTAGGATAGGGTCTCTAAAACAGATAAATCCGTTGAAAACTGTAGATCAAAAATTTGGCCCTTATAAAAATATTTTCCTTACCTTTTAGGCAAGTAAAAACATTGGTACAAAAATGAAGGTGTCCTGCTAATAATAAACCCATTTCAATTTTTTTTTTCTTAGGTAATTTTATTAAGTACCAAATTGATATATACATAATTTAATATTACCATGTAATATATACTTTCAAGTTATGCGCAAATAAAATTTTCATTTTTCAAACTTCCTTTTCTTGAAGATTCATATCATCTATGACAAGTTAGTGGTGTTTTTTGTAGAAGACTTTAAGCAAGTTCTATTAAAATCATCATATTGGCTCCATGGTCTAGAGAACAACAGGTTTTAAAAAATCTGTTAAAAACTACACATAAAACCACATTTGACCCAATTACAATACACTCCTTTCTTAAGTGGTTTTAAGGAAAGTAAAATGATAAGACTTGGTTATAAAGATATCAAAATTAATGTAAACCTTAATTGTGTAATATATACAAAATAATTGTGTAATATATACAAAATAATTGTGTAATATATACAATACTGAATTAAATTATTAGGTAAAACTTTTATATAATTACAATAAAATATTAATTATTTCCAACTACATTTCATTCTTTTACAAATATGTACAATACTGCATTAAAAATATATACAACCTTTAATCACTTACATTTAATTAATTTTTCATAAATTAATATTTCATTATTTTTTTACAATGACATTATTTGTTTATATACAATGCACAAAATTCAGCTAAGTCAGATATTATTGAACATACATTTTATGCACTCGTATGGAGGAAGCCGTTTCACTTTTACCTTCCTATCAATATAATTTGACTTGGATAATAAATAAATAATATTTTAAATGAATAAATAGAAATTCTTAACAAAACATTAAACTTAAAAAAATAATAGACTGTAACAGTACAACACCAAGCAAAAACAACTTAAGTTAAGACACAGGTTTGATTACTGAAGGTGGTAATATGTTCGAGAAATAACTACACACAAATTTACTTAATAAGAGATGAATGAACCTATGCGTAACTCAAAATAATATCCACCTAATACTTGCAGGATTAATACCAAATAATGATTCTGTCGTTCCTTATTAACACATTACTGGCAACATTGAAGAGGAAAACTACTTTTGTCTTTTAAGTCAGTATTTTAAGAACTATAATATCTCATTGTTTTTGAGAAGATAAATAATTTATTTCATTTAATAAACACTTAGAATATTAAAGACTGGTTAACTGGGTATCCAACGATAACATTAACTCGTCCATGTAAGTATGGCACAAATCAGACTACCCATGGGTTGATTTATTCTATTACAACATTGTGTAGATAAATTTCTATAAATCAACTGTTCCAAATCAAAAAAAATTCTCAACGTTCTGTACGATATTGATCATCCTATTTTGAATAGGCAGAACAATATAAAGAACATAATAACGAGAGAAAAAATAAATTGTATTGATATTTAAAATCACCTCTGATTAAAACTGCAATTTTTCTTTCCTAATGTAATGTATTGAAACCTTTTCCTTCTTTATAAATTAAGCAAACACCGCATTTAAGTAACTAGTCAAAACATTGTATGAGCCAATTATTCTGTCTATGAATTCATGAAATAACTGATTTATGACAAAAATAAATTCAAATAAAACTCAATAGTTTCCAGTTTGTAAAAATCAAATGATTAGGTCCAGAACAAAATATATTTTATGTGAAGTTGAAAACCCTCAAAATCCTCAGGAGGAAAACAAGTAATTCTTTCATTAAATTAATACATTGTTGCACTTTATAACCAGTTTATACTACAAATATTCCTAAATAGATAAATTGATGCTTTATTTATAATTTATAATGTTTTCCTTTGAAAGTGAGGTCTATCCTCAAAGAAGTATTGCCTACGAGCGTCAGCACTGTTGCACCTGATTTTGATATGACTTTTACTTTAGCTTTCAGGAGAACAGGATCTACCCTCTTCTCTTGTGAAATAGGAAAAATTATTTTATTAATTTTTTTATATATGGTATCTCCTTTTAAATAATACTGAGGGTTACAACCTGTAAGCAACAAAAAAAAAATTTAAAACATAGAAAATATAGCTTAGGCATAGTATAATATTTTGTAATAAGGTTAGTAAATAATAAGAGATAGATTTAACGCATCATAGTTCGACCGATCTTTTAGCGGCATTTTTCAGCACCTATTAGATGCTTAGAAAAACCCATATGTTACATAAATCACCAACATGTACTTAGGAAATTCTATTTCACCTGATATATGGATGTAAAAAGGAAATAGTAGACCCTTCAACTCTGACTTATAGAGAAGACCTTATTGTGGAGGAAGAGTGGGCTCTGACAAAACTTATAAATGCATATAAGACTCCAGGGTCCCAGGTACTGATGAAATTCTAACATACTAAGCATTCCAACTAAGGATTGGAGAACTTACAGGCTATTCTGACATTAAAAGGCATTTTAAAAGTTTATGGAGTAGTAGACTATGTGGTGAGCCACTTATGCATGCAGGCCCTGTAAAATGCCATATCTTTCAAGTGATGATTCCAACTGCAATACAGCTATAATTGTCAAGGATTGAATTCTCCTTGTGAATCTTAATGTCCAAAGTGTATTCTATATGATTTTTTATGAAGAGGATGTACAATTTGTGTGGAATCTCTTAATTATATGCTACATAATGGGAACATTGGGAGCTCACATTCAAATTATGCTGTTGGGTTATAAAGAACTCATAAATCCGAAATGACCACCATGTATATGTGATATCTACTCATTACATTAAGAATAATTAATCCCTTCCAAAATGCTCAAATACAAATTTTCCAAAGAACATTTTTCATTGGGCATTAACTGAAGAATAAATTTAGTCCTTATAATTTTTTTCATACATCCTACTGTTCATGAGTTATTGTCCAATACATATGAGGCTATGAGAGCAAAAATGGCTCACTATACAAACCAAAATGTTTACTATACAACAATTGTATTACTTTTTGAATAAAATATTCGAACTAAATATTTTGATACACTGAGAGCATCTATCCACTCAAATATTCGAAATAAACATGACATCAAATTTTGTATTTCTTGTTTATTTCTATTTTTCACTGTACAATTTATTTTTATTTTCTTTAATTTACTTGTTCATTGCTATATAAATTTTAACATATTTAGCCACACCTTAGTTTACTTTTATTTCATGTTATCTATTTTCTAACTTTGTTACCTTATTGCTTGATAGGTACAGATAATTTTAATAAATTTTCTAATATGCAACAGTATATTACAATAATTACTTTAGAATAAGTGTATGAGTGATAAATAACACAAAAACTGATACAATATCGATGACTTACTTCACAGTTGTGCTAAGAACATTTCCACTAGCTTTACGAAAAATAAAATTAAAGATTTTCTCTTTTAAAAAAATAAATCAAAATGTAGTACGTTAGTAAAGTTAGTGGAAATGTACTTAGCACCACTGTGAAGTAAGCCATCGATATAAAAAATATAGAGCGTGTGGAAGGTTACAAATACTGTTGTGATAAATTTTTAACAAAGAAGGTGACTGTGATAAATAATTTTAATTTTTAATTTAATGTGGAAATTGACTAATTTGTTGGATTGACCTGGGCAGACTAGCCTTGATAAACACATGAAGTGTTTTAAAATGATTTAGTTCTAAAATTGTATTAAGATTGCCCCTGAGGATGGCCGAATTGGCCGAAACGCTGGACTTATAAATTGAATAAATATGTTTTGAGACTAAAATGGATAAAATATTTTTTATTTAAACAATATTAACCAGTCTCAAGAAAGTGTTAATATTATAAATAAAGTAACTTTAATAATATAATAGTGGAACAATCATTACAACTGTAGTCATAAATAGATAGTGGAATTAATTTTTCAGAAATATTTAGTTATTTTTTTTCACAAAGGAGGGAGGAATGCAGTAAATATCTGAACATACATAAAGTTAATCTCAGAAAGTTTAATGATAAGTGAACTAAATTAATTCTTTAGTATCATCTAAATACAATTAAGGGTTCTTACTTTTAGGAAAATAAATCAAAAATTAGTAAGGTAGTAAAGTCAGTGGAAATTTACTTAGCACCACTGTGAAGTAAGCCATCGATGTAAAAAATAAATACATATCAAAAGTGAGAAAAAAAACTGATGTTTAATTAGTACTTAACTAATCTGATAAATGTGTAGAATAATTTAAATCTAAATTAACATTAAAAATTGAATGGTTGAATAGAAAACTGTTACCTAGAAAATCAAGTGCACCTTTATGATCAACTTCTATCCTCAATACATTTTCCCCATCAAATAGATGAATTTCAAAATCAAAATAAAGGCATAGAGCTAGTTTTGATCCTAGAAGAAAACATAATAATTAATTAATAATATCAATTGTAAAATATCTAGTAGAATAATTGGGAATTAAAATTATTTAAATAAATTATTACCTTCTTTTGAACATTGAGGACAAGCAACATGATAACTATATTTACAAAAAGAACATGAAGGATTAAGAGGTTCCATCTTTTTATAGTCTTCAAATGAGTATAACTTTCTACATCCTTCATTGCAAAACCCTTTCACTAAATTACCATAATTTTCTAAAAAATAAATGTACATAAATTTAACAAAAATAATGAAGTAAAAAAAATAGAAAAATAAAAACAAGTTATAATTAGTCTCTCAAATCATGGTTTATAATACTTAACAACAAAATAAATCTTTTCTGTTCAAAATTATGTGATATTAATTTATTTTTGCCAGCTGAACATGGAAATCACAACAAAACAATTCATTAGTCCTTCTATCAGAGATACAGTTGAGTAACTATATGAACCATCATTTTTGATTAGCAAAAAATTTGGTATTCCTAACATAGTAATAGCTATTGTGATTCATAATATAAGATAACCTAAGTTAACTTCTATTTTAGAGACAATAGACAAGCCGTGCAGTTGTAAATTTTTCTTCTTCAATCTGTTATTCGTAGCCAACGTTTTGGCCAGAATTTCTAACCTTCATCAGGACTAAGAACAAAGAATAAGATAACAACCAATGAATACAAAAAATAAAATATAAACTGAATAATATAAAGCAAATAATCGTACAAAATGAAATTAATAAAATTAAAGTGATGAAAGAAGTGGATAATAAAATGTATATACAGGTAATTGAATAAGTAAATAGAACATAATTAAGGAAATTAAATAAAAAATTGAAGTTATATAATGCAAAGGAATATGAATATTTTAATTTATTGATAATTGGAAATTAAAATTATGGAAAGAAAAAATAAAATTGAGAGAAAAAAATATATGTAACTGATGAAATATGTAACTATAATATTAGATAAAGAAACAAAATATGAAATTAAGGTAGACAAAAGAAGTGAATAGAAAAATTGAAAACATAACAATAATAATATATGGTGAACATAACTAATAACATGAGTAAGGAAAATTAAGAAAAGAATAGAGAAGGAGGGGAGGGTAAAATAAAGATAGGAAAACAAAGATAGTAGAACTTAAAACACACCTGTTAGCATGAAATTGGACAGCCAAGTGAGCTCCGTGCCATGAATGGCTAGACTCAGAATAAAAAAAAAAGGAATGTTCCGAAAGTTTTGAGGCAGATGATTATGTGAGGAAACAGAATATTTGTGTTGCTTGATAAGGTCTTTTAAGAGGTTTTTGTTTTCACCGATGTAAGCAGAATTACTATTAGGGGTGGTGCAAGAGATGCGGTATACGATATGTGATCAATGTAGAAGAGGGATAGAGTCTTTTAGCTTTGAGTAAATTTTAGATAGTGTGTTGTGAGGTCTAATACAAAGCAATACAAAGGTAAGGTATAGCAGAACATAAGAATTTTTGGACGTTATCGGAAAGAGAGAGGGGGTATAGTAGTGACCTGTATAAGGGGATAGAGAGGGGTTGTGAAGAATTGGGTGAAGTGGGGAGACAATTTTTGCAGTTGTAAATAAGTTTATGAATGATATGGAGGGGGAAGTTATCAGGTAAGAGTATTTCTTTAATGTGGTGTGTTTTTTCATGAAAATAAGAATCAAGGGAAGGAAGAGAGTTATTATTTTCAATTTCTACAGTAAAATTAAGACGTGGGTGGTAAGAATTAAAGGTGGATAAAATATCAGGTATTTTATCAGGACTTAAGACAAGGAGGAGGTCATCTACATATTTTTTAATAAGGATAATGTCAACTGGAAACAGTGGGATAACTGAATCAAGCTAATCATTAAGGACAATGTTGGAAAGAAAGGGAGCTAGAGGATTGCCCATGGCCAGTTCTGAAATTCGGTTAAAGAACAGACCCTGGAAGGCAAGATTTACAACAGATTTGAAGGGATTCAAGATAGGAAAAATGGTAATTTTTTTAAACATTTTCCATTTGTCATCACCCTCTCACAAGCTTTCTTCTTTTAAACATTTTCTACTTTTTATTTTTTACCCATTAGTAACATTTCCTCCAAAATACCTCTTCATCTTTGTAACGTATTTTTTAATTTGGAATCTAGCCATTCGCAATGCAGAGCTCACTTGGCTGTCAGATTTCATGCTAACAGATGCGTTTTATGTTTTACTCTTTTTTTTTCCTATTTTTATTTTACCCTCCCTCCCTTCTCTATTCTTTTTCTCAATTTTATTTTTTCTTTCCATAATTTAAATTTTTTATTATTAATAAACTAAAATATTCATATCCCTTCGCATTATATAACTTCAATCTTTTATTTTATTTCCTTAATTATGTTATTTTTACTAACTTATTTAATTACCTATATATACATTTTATTTTCTACTTCTTTCATCATTTTAATTTTATTAATTTGATTCTGTACAGTTATTTACTTTATGTCATTCTGTTTATATTTTATTTTTTATTCATTGGTTGTTATCTTGTTCTTTGTTCCTAGCCCTGATGAAGGCTATATTTATATATATAAAGATATTTTCAGCCAAAAGAAAAGACTTAAAAAAAAAGAGATATAAAAAGGGACTAGTAATGAGACACACGAGATCACTTCATATATACTCATTTATTTGGCTCCTTAATCCCATATATATATTTATATGAGTTGTGTTTTATTACAAGTGTTTGATTGCATTTTATTTGTTTGATTTTTAGTTTATGAAAGGGTGTTCATATATATATATATACATTCTGCCATTGTTGACACGGGGAGTCTTAGGATTATGATCAATAATACATGTACTCTGAATATAACTCTCCTCTGTCAGTTTACGAACACCCTCTCAAAAACTAAAAATCAAACAAATAAAATGCAATCAAACACTTGTAATAAAACATAAATCAAACTTATATGTAAAAAAAAATCAAGTACACTTTTTCAAATGCCTGCTTGCACCTGGAAAATAACAATACATAAAACATAACTACTTCTATTTACAAGACTCATCTTTAAACAGTTGGAGACAACCAAGAGGAAGAGAAAAAGAAATATAACCAACAAAAACAAAAATAATATATATTTTTGGTGAGAAGAAACTCCAGGCGCTTACAGCGTTACCATCACTGGGAACCTTAACTGTTCAATATGAACCATACGCCTCTTCTTCGGTTCTTGTAAGCTTTCTATTGTGACTACATTGTGTTCCCTGATTGTAATCACCAGGAATGGCCCCTCATAGCGCAAGGATTCTTTGCTCCTATTGGACCCTAACCTACGACATACAACCGTCCTAATTTTAATATCTCTCAGCACATCATGGAGATCCAAATTCTGACGTGCCACTCGCCGCTTTTCTCCCGTTCGATCCACCCTTTCGCTTTTTCCCATAACTTTCGCATATTCATCCCGTGACTGACGATTTCCCCCTCTGCTTCTGCTGTGTCTCTAAAATTCCTGCGACGCCCTTGAAGGCCAAATAGAACTTCGAACAGTGAAAAACCCGTAGTGGTGTGGATGGAATGGTTGTACGTGGTCACTGCCCTTACCATCGCCTCGTCCAGCTCCAACCCTTTGTCCGCATGGTAAACTCTCAGGTGGTCACTTAGGGTGCTGTGAAGTCTCTCCACTCCCCCTCTACTTTTTGGATGACCCGAAGTGTTAATGTGCCAGCCCATCCTCAACGCTTTCATTTCTTCTCTAATTGAGGTATTGTCGAACTCCCTCCCCCCGTCGGATGAAATTCGATCCAGAACTGCATACAATTTTAGCCATGTCCTGAGTGCAGCTAAAACAGCCTAGGGGAGAGTGACCTCCTTTTACCGTTCATAATCTCGAAGGATTTCTACCATTCTCGTGCAACAGACAAGCGTTCGGTTGATTCCTATCTGTTCATTTCTTCACAGCCATTTGATCTTATCCCATATAATGGTGTTGCCTACATACAGATAGTATGTTCTCCCTGCTTTTGATGCGTCTAATAGTGCACGGCATACTTGGTCTTCTCGTGCCCCTGGTTGCGACCATATGATGTTGACGCAGCTCTGTCCATACTTTATGTATTCCACCTTCATGAGTAGAGAAGTCCTGGGCATGGCCATTTGATGAAGTGCCTCAACCTTCTTAGCATTCGGTTTGACCCCATGCCTGGAATTGGTATGTCCAAGGAAAGTAATCTCCTCATGTCCTATCAATGATTTTTCTTCTTACAGCTTAAATCCAAATTGTCAAACTCTCTCGAATACAGTCTTCAAATGCGCCTCATGTTCCTGTTTTGATTTACTGAAGACCAATCATGTTTTCATCCAGTCCTCTGAGGAACTCGTCCATAAATCTCTGGAAGGTGATGGGTCCTTTGGGTGCATCTTGATTTGGTGATACCCCGCTTTTAGGTCTAATGTACTAAATATTGTAGCTCCACCCAGTCTATCCAGAATATCTTCCATCCGTGGGATCGGATACTGTTCGTCAATCATATTTTTATTTAATTTTCGGTAGTCGATGACAACCCTGTATCTTTCTGCTTCCTCCTCCGCTGCCTTCTTTCTAACCACCCACAACGGATTATTAAAAGGCGATGTGCTATTTATGATGGTACCCTGTCTCTTCATATCCTCAAGCTGTTTCCTTATGTGCTCCCTCAGTGCTTGCGGATATCGGCGCTCTTTCTCATGGGTTACTTTCTCCTGTTTTAATTGTATTTCATGCACTGTTCTTCCTGTTACACTCACTACACCCCCCTCGTTAAAGAAAATGTATATGTGTATTCCTGTTTTATTCGTTGTTTCCAATCTAGTTCCTGGCTAATTGCTCCCACCTTGACACAACCTTCTCTCCCTGCCCTCTGGTATTGGAGTGTTTGTCCCCCAATTCTGATATCCCACTTCCCTGCTCAATTTTTGACCCTCGTGCCTATATAGATACGGGCACTGGCTTGCAATATGCCCCTCATTCCCGCACTCAAAGCATTTTGTGCATGGGCCACTAACAGTCCGGTTCTGATCCACTCTTGGCCGACTGTATGAGACCCATTTCCATCAGGTCTCTTCAATCTCCAAACTCATCTCCTCTTGTCTTGCACTGGTGTCTATCATTTCTTGCACACAGTGGACAACGGGGTAACCCTTCTCGTTTTCCGATTTCCCTGGCTAGCTGTACCTTTAATATTGTGGAGAGGAATGCCATGATCGCTTCCTCTTCTACTGGACTCCTCGTTTCCCTCATCTTTTCTGTAATCTGATTAAGAAGAACTCCTACGAACTGTCCATTACTCTGCCTGAACCTCTTCTCTTCCCGGAACATCTGAAAGATGTCTTCTTCGGTTGTCCATCGGCCACTGCCAAATGCCTTTTTCAATCTATCCTTTACCAGGTTCCACGGCGTGTCCTAATCGGTCTGGATTCAGTTTAGGATGTGCCGTTTTATTCAGCAAACCACTACCACTTGTAACAACTTAGCTAGCATCATTCGCGTCCAGCAGATTTTCCCCTTCTTTTGCCGCTATCCGTGCCATCAGGTGATCTCCACCTTTTATAAAATGGTTCAACTCACCTAATTCTCCCGTGAATATGTCTAAATCTGAGACAGCCCTCCTCAACTCCTGCGCTGTCCCGGTGCGAACCTTGATCCATTCTAAGGGGGTTGCATGTGCTGCCGCCAAGGTCATTGTTGGTAGTGGAGGAAGTCCCTGATTTTGTTGTGACTTAATCATTGCAACTGCAGAAAGATTACTTGGCACTGTTAATACCGCTGCTCTCAGAATATTTTTTTTCTTAAAATTTCAGCCGAAGCCAAAATGAGAGACAAAGGCTTGAATAAATGATTAGAGAAAGAAAAGAAGAAAGAAAGAAAAAAACAAAAACAGTTCAAGTGTTGCGTTCGTCTTACACAATCTAAAAGTTCCAGGGTTTCGGCACCAGATAAGTTCAGTCAAAAGAAAAGACTTAAAAAAAGAGATATTAAGAGTATATGAAGTGATCTCATGTAAAAGGGACACATGAGATCACTTCATATACTCATTTATTTGGCTCCTTAATCCTATATATATACATTCTGCCATTGTTGACAGGGGGAGTCTTAGGATTATGATCAATAATACATGTACTCTAATATATAAATGATAATCCTTATTTTTCAAATATGAAGGAGATGGTCGGGGGTGAGGTCAAAAGGAACAAACAATAGTTAACAACTATTTATTGCCAATGTATAGCCCCACTTTGTAGGTCTTCATCGGGGCTATCAGTTTAAAAGGCAGTTAACAAGTGTAAGTCACCACATCCCGACCATCTTCTTCAAAATTCAATCACATTAACAGAAAATTATTAACAAACCTTTACATTGAATTTTTTTTTTAATAGGTACATAATTAAATATTAACACTAAATTAAAAAAAAAAATTACCTTGTGACAGATTAGGTAATATGTCAATAATGGTTCCCTTAACAGTGAATGTGGAAAATAATTTTAAATTGTAAGAGGAACCTGAAAAAAAAAAAAAA
>NW_027107925.1:321419-322923 GCF_000696795.3 Halyomorpha halys | reverse complement strand
GTTTTATATCAAACATTTCCTAATATATAATTTCATTTCATCAAAAAAATGTACCAGTTAAGGATTTCAGGAGTTTGACAAGAGTTTTTTTTTTTAAATTCATTAGTCTACATGTCCATTTTTGAACTCAATATAAGAATTTATTTTAAATATGAGAACCCTTAGTTGGGGAGAAATATGGCAATTGAGTTGGATCGTGAATGACCGTTGTTCGAAAATCAGTACTTGCTAACTAAATATTGAGCCCCTGACCATCCATGATGTATTGGTATACAAAATACAGTAATTTATAAATATTCTAAAATATTAATTTAATAAAGTAAACATTTATAAAAGATTGCAATAATATTTTCAACAGTGCTGATTTGAATATACCATGGGTGGTAGAGTGAATTTTATTTTGTGATTGATCCACTAAATAAGCAATAGATTTCTCAAAAAAAGGCATAATAAACAGCCTTCCCACATCAGCAGGAAAAAGTTGATAACCTGTATTATAATCCATTTCTCTTATCTTAGTTGGAGTACATAACACCTCTATTATAACCAATCTCTTTCATTTTAGTTGATAACCTGTATTATAACCCATCTCTCTCATCTTAGTTGGAGAACACAACAACAAAACTGATATTTTTAGATATTATTAACGAAGCTTGATATTCTATAAAAGTTTAATTTCTTTCCTGCAAAATCAAAGAATAAAAAAATACTATGTTTCGAGATTTATTATATTTTACAATACCACTTCTACATTAGATCTGTGGGTAAGGCTTGAGATCAGTACTGTCTCTGCAATAGTTAATGATTACGAACAAATATAAAGCATAGTCAAAAAATCATATTTGAAAGGAAACTGTTAGAAAATGTCCATAGCAATAAATTACACAATATTTATTTTTGTTAAAACCTTAATAAACTTCAAATAATATGAAATTGTTTAAAAGTAATAAATAATTGAAAAAATTAATTACTTACCACTATTCAATGAAAGTCCCGCAATCACCTAAAAAGACAAATAAAAAGTAAGTGATGCATAGAAGAAATTAGTAAAAATCATAAATCATTCAACAGTTGATGGTGAACTAATAAGAAAGGCACTGGTATGGACAGCATACCAGTACACGGCACATGAACTTCATGGTTAACATTTAACATCAGGTAAATATTTAAGGACTGAGTGAACCCAAAATGCATCTGTCAAACCAAAGAAGCTGAGCAAGTGCTACTCATCTCAAAAATGCCACATGGTCTTAGACAGAACAAAATTTGTTTGTATCATAGGCAAGATTATTTAACCAATTTTAATTTATAAACCCAATGTTCTACATTCCGGCTTACATGTCATCTCCAGGAACTCCGAAAATTCAAAAATATATAATTATATGATATCAACATTTAAAAATTGTTTTCAATTAACTATTCATAATTGATATATCATATATCTTATTATGGCATGTAAGCCTAAACATGGAACATTTTAAAAAAAATTAAAACTGGTAAAATA
>NW_027107925.1:315577-320989 GCF_000696795.3 Halyomorpha halys | reverse complement strand
TAAAAGAACAAAAATGATAAAACAAAAAAAATCATATTACTATTATATATTATAATTTTACTCAACTATGCCTATATTTTATAAAATTAAAAATACCCGACTAGATCTAAGTATGGTGTATGTTTATCAACCCACTACAGTTGAGCAGAACAATGTTTTTGAATAATGTTTTTCTCTCTCTATTGCCTTTATTATATTCATATTCATTATAGTCATATTTCTCTCTATATTATCACTGATCATGGATGAGCAACATACTTATTACTAAATTACTAATTAATATCAGTCTCTGTAAAATTCTCTACATGTTCTATTGCAAAACATTTCACGATGTAATAATTTTTAGTGAAAAAAAACTACAAATCGACCGCTATTTTGAAATAAAAACATGTTAAAAATGTTAATTTATAAAAAAAAAAAATTGATAAATAATATATAAGGATAGTGAATTATAGCAAATAAACAATATACACGGTATATTTGTTAATAATTTCGATGATTTTTTTGCTTGGTTTACAGGAAATTAATTTCATTTCAAATGACTACTAAAAAATTTACCAAATGATGTTTATAGAAATACTTTTTGATATATGCACAAAAAGATCCTGATAAAATATGAACTTTTAATTTACGAATCAATTTCCTAATTTTATTTTCATTGAAATCAAGTTAAAGGAGTGGGACAGCACAGTGTGTAAAGAGCAGTGCTACTAACTCCCTGGACTCTGGTGGTTTGAATCTCTTTGTAGCAGATAATTATTTATTCTGTTACTGTAGCCGTGACTCAACCCTGTGGGTTCAGAAGACTCCTGGGGCCCACCCAGCCTCAATAAATATGAGAACCCTTAGTTGGGGAGAAATATGGCAATTGAGTTGGATCGTGAATGACCGTTGTTCGAAAATCAGTACTTGCTAACTAAATATGACTGCCCCTGACCATCCATGGGTTGCAATATTACAGATTTTAATTATTTTTTTTTTTAGATCAAATTAGATAAAGCTCTTTGAGTAATATAAATTTCAGTAAGGGAAAGAAATCCCAAAGTTCACGTATCCACAAAAAATTTTGATCAGTTTTGAAAATCCTTTAACCTCAATATATAAAAGAATAGATCAAACTTGCCCAATAACACTATTTCAACACAATAACACTATTTGTAATCACTCTATTTCAACACTGACAATTTATATAAAGAATAAATTTGAAATAGATTTTCCACTTATAATGTAGATGTGCAATAAATTGTATTTTAAATGGTAGAAAAAAATTGTTCACTCCATACTGAAAATTAAAACTATCATGTATTCAAAAGAACTTTAGGAAACAGAATTAAAACCCAAATACTTTCTTCCCTTAAATGGCATCACAGCGAATGTTTTATGCTTACACTATACATATTATCATATTAAATTGAAGACTTAGTTAACTGAGTAGTGGAGAACAGCAACTTTACAATAAACCAATAAATAAATAAAACTATGTATGAATAAAACAAAAAGCATGAAAGGATCATATTGCTTTATTCAATTTTATATTTCATGCTTTATTTTTCTATTTCAATCCGGAAAATGTTTGCATTGTAACTACAATTATTACAAAATAATCAAAAAAGAAAGTCTCGGTATCATGGTAATGATAACAAACTTATAGAGGATTAGTTTGTTACCCTGTAAAAATAAATTTAGAATAACTTAAACAAAAATTAATTTTAAAAACACATATCGTTTAAATAGAAAGCTATTACCTTCTGACTGAGAGGAAAATTAGGTTTGTCAAAAAGTTCCTTTACAGGCTTTAAGCACCACTCCTTAGGCCTGAGTGAAAGAATACCATCAGAACGGGTATCATGAAATGAGCTGGTGCAAGTTTCATTCACATTTCTTCCCGAACATACACTTCTAGTTTTCCTGAACTTTCCTTTCTTTCTCCGCTTTATCAGCAACGATTCACAGGTTAATTCCATTGTGTCGTCTGAACTTTCTTTTGATCTTTTCATTCCTTCTTTATCAACTGCCTCATCACTCATAAGAGTGAAATCCATTCTCGAGTCTATTTCTTCAATGTTACTTAAGGCTCTAGATTTTGAATGATCTTGACGAGTGAGGCTAATACTACAGGAATTATCTTTGTTATTTTTATTTATACTTGAAACAACTTCAACAGGATTTCTTTCATTAGATTCACAATTTTCACTTCTGCCAAGATCGCCTTCACCATCAAATGTCCTTTCATGTAAATCGGATGCTGTTAGAAAAGAACTTTCTTTATTACTAATGTTGTCGATTTTTTCAAGGAGGGAATTCATTTCTTCAACAGCAGATGATTCCTTAGAATGTTGATCAGAGCTAACATTATCCTTTAAAGAAGAAACTCCGACATAGTCGTCCATATTTGATTCACATTGATTAGTTTTATTTAATGTCTTTATTCTATTTCTATCATTTTGTATTTCGGGAAATGGTTGAGAAATTATTGGAGTTTCAATCCTGAGTTCTGGAAAATCTTCTTCAGATGATTTTCTGTTTTCTCCGCCTAATATCTCTTCATTCTGAAGTTTATTTATAATTGGTGATTCTTGTGCATTTACTTCAGGACATGGTCTTTCTCCAACCAATGCTGCACTATTATTTGCATCTTTGGCTCCTGGAGGATCTGTAACAGTGATGTGTAATGTATTATTTAAAATACTGTCATTGGATAAAGGTAAATTAAAATTTTTGGAAACATTCTTGTCATTGGATTCCTGATTCTTATCAGATGATAAACCCCTATCTTGAGGAGTTTCAGTATGATTTTCAGAATCGAAAGGAGTACTTTCATCAATAACGGTTGAATTACAATAAAGTGATTTTGCTGATATTATAGTAGAGTTGTCAAGTGGAGTAAAAAGCCTTTTTTTCTTTGCAACATGTTTCTCAGGTGAATTTTTGGAAACAAAAGCAGATGGGTTAGAGGAAACTACAGGATTAGGCGATATCAAATGACATTGCTTCTTATTATTACAAGTCTTATCAGTCTCCACAATACCATCTGATTCCAATGATTGATTTTGGAAAGAAGTTTCCAATCGATCTGATGATTCAAAGTCGGGCAAAAGTTCTGGTGGATCTCCTACCCAATTATGGATCCATTCTTTAGTTCTACTGTTTTTATGGGTATCTTCACTAACTCCAACACTCATTTCTTCATTACAATTATCCGTTTTTGGATGTTGTGAATTCAATTCATTTCTAGAAGCGCAGCAATGCAATGCTTTTACATTTACATTCTCATGGTTGCAGCAAGATAAATGATGACAGCGAATTGGAGCAGTTGTTTGCTTGTTGCAACAAAATGTACTTGTTTTATCCACGTTAGTCTGACTACGAAAATGTTTTGATTTCATGGACCCAATTTGACAATGTGAGGTACAACATTGCTTTATTTGGGAATGGCAAGGCCCACAGCACGATTTTATCGATCTGCAGGGATGGTCAAAATGCTGATTACACGAACTATTATTGGTACGACATGAATGAGCACTATTCCAGTGCATACACTGTGGGAGGGCATTATGTCTGCAGCAACTATTTCTGGAACAAGAGCAATGCTGATTGTTAAAGCAAGCACAAGATAATTTGATATTGCATGAACAACAATTGTCTTTAAAATGGTTAGCAGGTGCCATATGGCTATTACAGCAATTAACTCTACAGGCACAGCATTTTGTAGCACGAGAATGCATCCCACAGGTATTGTTTGCTACATTATGATAAGAACAAGATAGATCTTTTTGTACAGACTTTACAGCTGAATCTAAGTTGCAGATAAGGTTACTTTGATCTTCATTTCTACAAGGAATATCAGTGGCACTACCAACATTTGCTGTATTCTGTGAAACTATGTTTTCTGTTGTTTTATTGCTTTCAGTACAAAGAATGTTCTGGCATCCTCGAGCAACTGCTCTGGTAGTTGAGTCTGGGACTAATTTATCATTAGCAGTAATTTCAGGTCTTTTTAATTCTACAGGTCTGCTTCTAAATATTTGTATATTCTGTTGCAGTGTGCCAGAAGATGAGCTTGTCCCAAGGGAACGAGCATCAGAATCCTCATCAATAAAAGGTATTCTTCTTCTATTCTGTAAAATAGAAAATCAACTTATTAGCATTACAAAAAATAATTAGTTAGATATTGGAAAATTAGAATCAAGGGTATTTATTTAATGTCATCCTTAAAAAATAGATTTACCTAGTTATCAGGATAGGTTTATTTATTTGATATCCTGTAATTTGGTACTGATATATTACTTGAACAACAATGTAAAAAATGTCAGTGAACCAGGGACATTTATAACTCAAATTAATTTATTTTGGACCTCGATACTTGGAACATGGTTTAGCTAGAAAACTCAATTTTTTAAATTTACTTCAGAAATTTATGTTATTGAGAGTTGACTGTATAAGATATTATTTTCATTAAATGCCACAGAATTTGTTTTCCTTCTCATCCTAATCTTTTTCATTTTACAATCTATTTAAACAATTATCCAGACAAATTTAATTTTCAACTAAATAAAATAAACATTTCTTAAGAAAAAAAAATGTAATAATTAAACTACTCAGGCAATGAACCTCAAATTTAAGACTAGAAAAGGCGCTCTAAAACCTTATAGATATAATTATCGTTATAAAGTCATCATAGGTTTTTTACACTAATTTACTGAGACTCTTTGAATATAGAAGTTACTAGGGTCTTTATTTAGCAATGATTTATTTTTTTAAATTAAAACTTTTCTCTAATTGATTCAATCATACAAACAAAAAAAACTAATTTTAAATTATGAAATGATAAAAAAAATCTGCCAAGTATGCGGGTCAGTATAAAAATATAAAATCTACGAGAAGAGACGGTCTCTAAATATAGTCGTATTTACCCACGTGTGATGCATGTATCCCCAAGTATAAATATTGTTTGATTTTTATCAAAGTATACATGATTTTTATTTAAGGATACTCAAAGTTATGAAAAGGCACACAGATGTTGAATGTTTTAAAGTCAAAGAAATAAAAACCTAAAACAAATTTTTAATAAAAAATAAAAATTTTAAACAAAATTAAACATTTTTGGTGTCCAAAAGCCATTTTTAGTTAGGAGACAGGAAAGTTTTATGGAAACCAGTCAGTAAAGTTTATGGAGACACCAGATATTTCATTTACTGATTTTTATTATATATTATTACCATATATTTTTATTTACTGCTAAATACAAAATAGTTATAATAAACAATTAATTTAATAATTAATCCAATGTGTAAATACAAATAAAAATATATGTTTAATTTGAATAAAATAAATTACTTCATATCAAACTTTCAATTGTGTTAATTTAATCTACATACATCCTGAAATATAGTAATAGTGAAGCAATGCTTT
>NW_027107925.1:311584-315507 GCF_000696795.3 Halyomorpha halys | reverse complement strand
CTTTAGGAATTTTATTTATGGTTAAATTACTCATCTACACAAACAGGCAATTTAGAAAAATGCAAACAGAAAGATTGTTACATTAGCTGTGCCATTTCTTTGTTTTTTCAGACATTCACTTTCATCAGGAGATTCATCTATAACTTCATTCGATTCAGAATCCTAAAAAAAAATAAACCTTTATGAAAGATATTACTTAGATAAGCAATTACTAGAATAAAAAATAATATTAGTTTTAAATAATTAGATAAAAAAATCTTAGAGGGAGAAAATAAGAAATTCAAATTCAAAAATAATATATTAAAAAGAGTTGTAATATGAGCTTAAAAAGGGAAGAAGGCAGTATAATAAATTAGTTCTAAAACAATGTCAATATCAAAATGTAAAATATAGAGTTTCTTATTTTTACCTAAAGTAATCATTAATCTCAAAAACATTTTTTATATCTTTATCTTCTTAACATGAATCTTCATCATTTCATATATAAAAAATTAATAAGAATAAAAAAAATCACAATAAAGTATACCTAATTCATTTATTTGTGACTCTATTGTACCAGTATATAATGCGAAATCCCTTTCTCTAAAGAGCTTCATTAACTCATACTTTACCCTGTCGTGTCATGTGTTATGAGGAGAGCATTGTTGGGGAAATTTTCCCAGCATATAGGCTGGTGTTTCAGACTCTCTACCACAATTTAAAACAGAGGGACACAACTTCTCTCAGATGTGTGCTCATTCCCACTCCCAGCAACACCACAAGGCTAGTTCAGTGTGATCTTACAGTAACCAAACCAAATTATACATAACTAATAAAAAATTAAGCGTACCTTCAAATCTTTTGCGATCCATACTACAACACTCTCGGATCCAGCAAATAATGTGGGGACATCCAAGGCATAAAAAAACGATGGTTTCAAAATGCCTATTGCATCACCTTCCTTTAAATTTACCTCAACCAACTGAGAAACTATCTTTCCAACAAATCCAACTCTAAAAGGTTGACTTTCTCTCGTATTGGATATTACTGGAAATAATATTGACAGTTAATAAACAGTAATGATAATTTTAACAAAATAATAAATAAAAAACTTACAGCTCTTTGCAGATATGAAAAAAGTATCCTGCTCTGAATGACCACCTTTTCCTTTCCAAACTACATCATATACTTTGTTAATAACACCCTGAAAAGACAAATAATGTGAATTTTATAAAACTGATATATAATTTTATTGATATAATCAATTTATATATGAAAAAAAATAGATAAAGATGTATTTATTTACTTATTATAGGCAAGGTTACTATACCAAAATTTTAATTTAAAATAAAGATGTAACATGTTTAGGCTATCACGCCATCATCAGGAACACTAGTCAACAACTCAACAAAAACATACATCACATTCCAAAAAAATTAACAATTTACTATTGATCATTTACAATAGACATTTCATTTATATCTTATTTTGTTGTATATTTTAAATACATCTTTAAATTGAGTCCAAAAATAGATGTCAACTACTAATGATGTTTTGGAAAAAAAATTATTGTCACTTCTAAAATTAATAACTGGTACATTTTTTTTGTTGAACTAAATATACATATAAGGAAATGTTAGACGTCAATATCTCATATTGAAATAGATCCAAAATATATATTTGGAATAAAAACAATTAGCTCACATAACAAAAGTGAAACCCTCTACACACTTGACCACATAATAAAATAGACTATTAGATCTGTTATCATCTTGATATTGTTTTTATGTTGGTAACAAAGGGTTGAACCAATAAAGGGCTCCCCTATTGCAACCTCAGTTAATTGTACATGTACCAGATATATATTTTGAATCAACTGAGGTTGGAAGGTTTTATATCAAACATTTCCTAATATATAATTTCATTTCATCAAAAAAATGTACCAGTTAAGGATTTCAGGAGTTTGACAAGAGTTTTTTTTTTTTTTTAATTCATTAGTCTACATGTCCATTTTTGAACTCAATATAAGAATTTATTTATATTTTGATAAATTTATCAGAACAGTCCATAACTTCTTGCGCCTTCTTCTTTTTCTTTCAGTGTGTATGTGCGGGACTCTTTCTACAGCAATGGAATACAAAGCTACAAGTAATTTTGAACGAAATTGTAGATAGTGGAGGAAAATATATCACTGATTAAAACATTAAATTGTGATTTATTTACACTAATTAAAAATTTCCTCCCAACACACTGACTTTGGGACTGACCTAATACAACAAAATACAATGTAACTGAAATATCTATAATGAATTCACAATAAATATTTCACTTATTATCACAATTTCACGCATCAATGTGTAATTACACATATGCAATTATAAATTAATTTTTAAGAATGTGATGTGATGGAATCATATTCTTTTTCCGCTTTGTTATAGTGTTTATAACGATGATGTAATAGCCAAAATGTCCGACATCTTGATTGTAAATAATAATTATAGTGAAAAATCTTTCCTATGATTGTTAGATATCATTGGTCATAAAAAAAATTATAAATAATAGGTAAAAAAATAATTCATTAAGAGGATTAAATAATAATCAAAATTTTTCAAAAAATAAAAGATAAGCCATGTAAAAGTTGAAAGAACCAAACACTTAGAAAATATTAAGTGTTAAAGATTTTGTAATAAGTAAATAATAAATATCAAAGAAACGTTATTTAAGCAACATATCAAATGTAATTTCTTTTATTATGTCTTGGATGTTGGATTTATAAGTTCAGCCTCAATTTGAACATTTATCATTACATAATTTAACAATAAGATCTAAACTTTAGCTAAAAAAAAAAAAATACTAGAGTCTTACAATTGAAGACATAAGAGGACTTGTGTTACAAACATATAAATCTGAAGAAAAAAAAATTGAATTTAATTTTAATTTATACTGATGTAAACTAATACAATTTAAGGTTTAAAAAAATTTAACTAGGAGCTCTGTAGAAAAAGAATGTTTAAAATATTCTTAAAGCAGAAATCTCTAGTTTTCTTAAAATGTCAGAGAACACCTTCATTCAATCATTTCTTCAATTAATTATTCCTAAAATTTACAGATAAAATGTGCAGGTAATTAGTCGCACAGCAATCGATTTATAAATAAACTTCACTTCAGAACACGTATACTAAAAAATTACTATAAAAAAGAGTATTTACCACAAAGATTCCTTTAATTGCTTTAGATCTTTCATAATCATTGCTATAATCAGTGCAAACTCCATATTTATTCAAAACTGAAATAAATTCCTCGGCTGTGTTCTCTTGGACAACAGTACAAATGACATTTTCCATAACTCCACCAACTAAAAGAAACAACAGTTGATTTCAAAAATTCATGATTTTGTTAATACTCACTAAATAAATCACTTATCAAATAAAAATACTACCAAATGATAAACACTTCAGCTATCATAAAGTTGATTCATTCAAGCAACTTGAACACATGTAGTAATAATTTAAAAAAGAAGAAATTATAAACTCAACATTTAAACGCCAAAAGCAGTTTGGTTGAATTGTTAGCTAAGTCTTAAAATAACGGTTTACCAAATCGAATGTTTACAAACAGAACGTTATCATATAGATAAGGAGGAAGGTTACATTTAAAGTTTATCAATCAACCTGAAAAAGATGTATCGATACATATCGATAGTAGCGAATCCAATATAAATATCTAATGTCCATATATTATATATATATAATGTATGGACATTAAATGTATATTGGATTCGCTGCTTGGGACGATATATATATTAGAGTCACTGCAACTGGAAGCAATAATATGGGATTAAATGAGCATAGTAAAAGAAGTAGGGACAACCACGGGCTGCCATCTGTCTCCGTTTACATTATAATCGTTAAGTTTCGGACGAATTTTATCGACAATTGGCTAAT
>NW_027107925.1:303193-311469 GCF_000696795.3 Halyomorpha halys | reverse complement strand
CTCACATTGCCGTCTAATAGTGAATTTGTTTAGCAGATCACTGAAGAGGATCTTGGAGGGTGAATTCCGGAGAGCGAATTTGTTGATCGCGTTGATTAAAAAATTATGAAGTGGTGAAATTGGAGGAGCAGAAATGGGAAAGAAAAAAGAAATGAATTGAAATATTTGTATTTGGTGTATAGACCGAAATTGATTGTAATAGGAAAACTGTGGGGAAAAAAAATTGTTTTCTTTATATCTTATTATACCATGTAATTATATATAATTTATATATGTCCGATTACGGATTGATAAGTATGCTGTGTGATATTGCAACCTGATGTATTTAGGCAGCATAGATGAATAAAGTATTCCTCTCTCCTTTGAAGAGAAATAACTAACATTTATTGTGCATTGAGGTTCTAAGGGCTTTTTTTGCCAAACAAGTAAAGAGATCTATGAAACCAGAGATTCTACTGGGTGCTATTCCTGTAGATACAAAGGAGGCATGTAGGCTACCCGCCGGATCCTACGGAAGTTCAAAAGATGGAGGAAAGAGGAGACTGACAGGGAATTAGCTTGAAATAAGACACTTCGTATCGAAACAAAAGGTTGGTAGAATATGCTGAATGTCTTATTTGCTGTCCCAAGAAGGCACTGTATTTTTTTTCCCACCCTCCTATTTTATTTATTTATTTATACAATTACAATATATAACAAATATATGTATATACACATTATTTACAAGTTATTTTCCTATTTTTATCCGTGAGTATTATTTGGATAGGGTAAGGATTGGGATAGGGGACTCCGTGTCTTTTATATATTATTTTTATTTATTTAGTGGGGAGGCTATTTCTGCTGGCTGATTTATTTTATTGAATTCAGGCCGCAGAGCCAGAATCCATTCCCTCGGCTAGTACGTCAGCCAAGGAGAAAGTACTTTGCCACCTCCCGGGTCTTGGTGGAGGGGCGATTTCTGTGAATAGTGGATTGGAACTGGCTTTCAGCACATCAAAAAATTTGATGGTTAAAGGTATCGCAGAAGTGGCGCACCATAGAGCAGAGTCGGGCGGATTATTGATTTGTATATTTGCAACTTTATCCTTAAAAAAAATCTGTTGTGAGGTAAGCAGGTAGCCTATATGACTTCTCCCGGGCTAGCTTCAGCCTCCCTTACGTGACTAGAGAAGATAAGATGCCTGTCTAGAGTCACGCCAAGATGTTTTCCAACCCTCGCCTTCCACAACGAACCGCTGTGGTAGCTCGCACTTTTTGTCCTTTTGAAAAGACATTAAACGACAAAAGATAGAGGACCCAGCTCAGAGCCTTGAGGGACTCCGTAGGTGGTATGGACCGTAGGAGATAAGTTTTCGCCAATTCTTACTACAAAAGGTTAAATTGCTAGAGAAAACATAGGTGCTCCAAAGTGAAACGAACTGAAGCTCTTCGTCTTGGCGGGAAGCGATAACGGCTTCGGCAGCTGTAATAGTTACAGCCTAGACTAGAAGATAGCAATGTTTTACGACCAAGTGCCCTAATTGTTTAAAACTTCCATTTAAAGTTCCTCAAATAACGTCATAGAAAGAAATGGGATACAAAATGAATAACAAAATAAAATATGTATCTTTCATATTTTAAGTAATTTGGGATTCTTTTACATTATATTGCCATATACTAGCATTTTTAAATTAATTCATTTTAAAAATAATTTACGCTTAGTTCAACGTTTCTCTAAACGTGCGATAACTAGCCATAGCACGAACGGGTCTTTTAAACCATCTTTTTTCTTCGAAGTTACAGAAACGTACTTACCCCACGTACAGGCTGTCTGTCAGCTTTTCTGTTTCAAATCCGCTAGCGATCTTGGCCCATTCGTGAACACGGTACCTGTTAATTTTCCTTAACAAATCGCCGGATCTAGGACTTTCATGCATACTTCAAACTTAAGTTACTAACATAAGAGATACATCATTTGTGTTTGGATTTGAATTTATTTTTTATGGTGGAATATTACAAGTATCACATACAAAATTATTAATATATACAAACAACAATATGTTTTTAAACAAGAATATTCATCAACGAAATAGCTTCAGTGTGGCTCGCTCTAACGTAATCTGTTTGCGGCGAGGTGTACTAAGTACTACCCCGGCTTTCAGACTGCTTAAGGAGCCGTCTGAGATACTATAGGACTCCCCTCCTGGAGTCATAGGGATGCTTATTTTATTAAAAAGGGGTGTTTTTAATTTACTGTATTCAACAATGTCATCAGAGAAGCGGACTATGGGTTTAACAACTCCCCTTGATCGAATTTGATAAGGTTGGAATGTATGTTGTTCTTTTTAATGTAGCTTTAGCAATAATTGCTGCTATTTTTCATTATTACAACTATCTCCCCCCCAACTAATGGTCCTCCGAAGTCGGAATTTAAGTGTGTTTATGAGATGAATGGATTGGAGTTCAGATAGGGTTGCTCTTTGATCAATTTCCTTAATTGGTGTTGGTACATACCTACAGTAATACATATTACTCCCAGTAATATAGGAGGTTGAGAATATTAGTAGCGCCAGTTCATGCCATGAAGTACGAGTAGGCTGGATGACTACTGTTTTCCACTCGGGATATAGTCAAAGTAGGTGCCTGATGTCGCAAGTGAGATGGCCTGGTGGGATTCCCTTTGGTTGTTTGACTCGAAGCATATTTTGCATCAGTTGTCGCCTTGTGAGACCAGTCAGTGAGAGATTTTGTTAAGTTGAAGCATTGCTGCGTCAGTCGATGGGATGCTTGTTTGTGTTGAAACATCGTATGTGCCAGTCGCTCACCATATTTACCAGGAATGTTGCAATGATGCTTAAAATAATGACAATCTGTATCATATACCAGTGTAGGAAGTCCGCCTTTGGCATTATTTTGCCTTCGTCATTGAGGATTAAGATCTAGCGATGATGTTTGTTAAAGCTTAGATTCATATCTTGGGGGACTTCGTTGTGGTTAGTAATTTCAGGTTATTGCCGGCTATGATTGTGAAGTTCGAGGGACTTCTCCGCCGTCCAATACGGACCGATACCAGGAAAACAGAGGCTTTGGTCTCCATGACTACAGGGCAATGAAATAACTTCGGAGAGGCTCCCACTAATGCTATCTGGTAGTGGCGAGGCGAACTATGTATTCCTCCTGCAACTGGACTGCCGATGTTTTAAATGTTAAATACACATTATATTCAACTTTTAATTAAATTAAATTTTATCTTTTAATTTCATGATTGGTTCTTTTTTCCTCATAAATTTCCGAACTCATTCCGATTTTATGATACAAATGGTCAATTTCATCACGTGTATGAACGAGGTACACATTTATAATCCAAATTTAATGCTTGAATTGAATATTATTATTATCAATTTACCTCTTGAGACTTTATTAAGATGGATAACAGGAGGTAATGTGAAGTATTAAATTGGGAACATTGAAATCTCAAAAGAAGGTTTAGAATCTTTGAGCTTTTAGAAACATAACATCACTTTTTACTACTAAGGGTAAATTTGAACCTTGTAATATTTAAATATTATTGGAGTGCTACAGGTAGTTACTTCACAAATCTTTTATGTCATTATAATTTGTCACAATTACTTACAGTAATGTTAGCTGAAATTCAGTAATAATTTCAAGAAATAATTAAAATAAAATTCAGGTTTGGCTTTTATCGATAAGTTGAGTTTTCAGGCCCTTAAAAATTAACAAATTATCAATTTTTGTAAAACTATCACTTGAAAAAGAAGCCAATCTAAGACTTATGTATTTTTTAAATACACTACATACAAGTTGCTTTAGTGTATGTTCTGGATTCGTTGGATTGAGGAATTAATAAATCAGTAGGTAAATAAAGGCTTGTGAATACGTTATATAATTTATTTACTTTACAAACTAAATAAAATATTGCTACATATATCTTAAATAACTTCTTTGTGAGCTGGCCATTCCTTCCTCACTATTCGGCGGAATAAATATCTATAAAATATATAATTAATAATAATTATTTTCTTGTAGTTATATAACATTTTTAAAAAACAACATAATACAGTAATTTTATTTCATGTGTTGATCTATAACTTGATATTTCTTTTTATTTATTTATTAATTGACATTTACAACTGTACACACATAAAAATACATCTAGTAAATTTGATGTTAAATTATTATAGTATGATACAGAATTGTAGAGGAACTACCCTTTGGTAGCACTCTAAACTGATATTTTCAATTGTTAAAAATTTATATAAATATTTAAAAATCGAATATTCCGATAAGTCACATTATATAAAAATAGTTCTTAAATATTATGTACCTGCGAGACGAGGTAAAAGTTGGCCTTGCGATTAATACGCTCAAAAATGCTGTTTGGATTGTAGCAAGAATTTTTTTTTTTTAATTATTTATTTAATGTAATTTACAACTGTACAAAATAATACAATAGGTAAATATGTAGTATGTTTCATATACATTTGAAAATCTTGGGAAGGAACCACCCATTGGTGGTACTTCAAACATTAATTTAAATTATAAGGTCCCGTGGCCATCTTCTTTTCAGACGCCTCGGAGGATTATCAGGGATTGTTAAGGATGAAGGATTAAGAATTAGTGGGTTAGGATGGTTAAGGTGTTTGGAATGAAAAGACGCATATCTGTTTTGGGTTAAATCTGCATCTAATGGGATGTTAAGGTCTTTGTGAATGAGTTTATTTGTGACGTAATTAGGAGCATCAAGGATTTTACGTAGGATTTTGGATTGTAACGATTGGATGCGGGAAGAATTTGATGGTTTGGTGGACCCCCAGAGGAAGCAAGAATTAAAATTCGAAATGAGATTTTGAAGAATTTCAATTTTTTTTTTCCCCGCATTTTCTTGATATACACTACATCATACTGCTAAGCGGTAAGCAGCAGAACCAAATACTTCCCCGTTAAAATTACGGTCAAAGCGGCTGCGTTTGTTGTAAAACCAGCTCCATTTTAATCACGGAACGTTCCACTGACCCGGCGCCAATTTCATTGTTTTCGTGCCAAAGTATTTTAAATTTCCTTTTTATATCTCTTCTTTTACAATAGAAAAGTATCTAGATTTGGAGATGATATTGAAGTTCGGGTGAGAGGTGGACTATCTCAACGATGTAGGTGTGTTTCGACCGTTTCAAAGAAAAATAGGAAAATTTCATGACGTCACCGGATTTGATATCAGTAAGAACACTCCTTGCTCCATCGAAATTATCAGATGTCAATAATCTTTTAAAGAAACATTTTGGACCCGATGGGAAAAGCATGAATTACTTGGAGTATTATAAAAATGTGGTTGCCATATGTCACAGCGAGTTTGATGAAGATGAGAATGAAAGGTGCGTTAATAACGTGCTTATAAGATTTTCTGAACAATAAATATTCCTTCATTTTTTGTGCAATGGATTTTTTAAAATTAATTTCATCTTTTATTCACTTTTAAGTTTTTAAAATTAAAATTATCTTGAACTACCTCATTTTTTCTACTTTTATCGTATATCATATAAAAATTGGTATATATTTTTTTACCAATTAAAACTATATTTCTGTATATTCTTTTTCCAATATTATTATTCAGTATATTGTATTGAAAAGGGTAGTTAATCACCCATTTTGGTTCAAAACCCACTACATCCTAATTTTTTATAATATATTTATTGAAATTTACAACTGTACATTATAATAAATTCAGTAAATTTTATCTCAGATGGAGTGACACAGGCGTGTAGAGAACTACACATTAGTTGCACTCTATTGACGCTTATACACTAGTAGGTCTTGTGGACATCTTTTTTTTAGTCGCCTCGGTGGATTCTCAGCAATGGAAGAGGATGAGTGGTAAGAAACTAGTGGGTTTGGGTGGTGAGAGAGCTTATAATGAAAGGAATGATATCTGGTTAGGGCTGGATCGGTTACATAGGGAACATTAAGGTCTTTATGTATGATTTATTTATGACAAATAATAACGTTAGGATTGGATACGAAAGGAATTCGAAGGTTTAGTGGAGCCCCAAAGCTCGACTCCGTATGTCCAGATTGGCCTTATTACAGTCATGTAGATCAGTTTTTTTTTTAATGAGTTGTAAGTTTAGACCGTTTCTCTAGTAAGTGCTGTAATAATCGAAATCGACGTGCAATTTCCTGTTTCTTAAGTCTTGTGTGAGGATTCCAAGTTAGTCATTTGGCCAGCTGACGACTGATAATTGTTATGTTAATAATAACAAGGTAGCGGATCTGTTCTACAGGGGTATGAGCAACATTATGAAAGGAAACTGAGAGGAATCGGTAGGTTTACGAGGAAGGGTAAAGGTGATTTGATGGGATTTGTTGGACTTTATTTTAATACTCCAATTACGACACCATTCTTCGAGGGCTTTGATATAGGATTGGAGACTTCGGGATACAATTAAAGGGTTATTAATAATTGCGAGTAGACATGTGTCATTAGCATTGGTGGTGAGGATGTCAGCTTTAAAGACGGTGTAGAATGGGACTAAGGATACTACCTCGAGGAACACCAGCGGACTGAGAATAGAGGGATGAATAGGAACTATTTTGGTTTACAAGGAATAATCTATCAATGATAAAAGAACGAATGATGCGAAATTATGTGGAGTAGTGAAACTACCGTGGAATAATCCAGGACATTAGTTCTTTCGATACAAATAACACGAATTTCATAAAACTAATCAGCATGTCAATGGGAAGTTGGCAGTTTTTTTTTAATTTTTGAAAATTTACTAAATTTAGATGGGGCTGGTTTTGAAGCCACACGCCTCATATAGTCGTTATTACGTTACTGTGAGAACAAAAATGAAATTGTTTAATGGAAAAATAAATTATATATTTTGGAAAGATAATATTCCATATTACCTGGTTTTGAAAAGCAGTTCGAACAAGAATAATATGAAAGATGAGAGTAGCCCGTATAAAATGAAGTCCAAGGCCGGCTTGAAATCAGTGAGCTTGACTCTCGTGTATCCGATGTTATTTGAGTTACAAAACGGCTTCTGAGGATAATAAATGTTCATTGTTCGCCTTTTTATTCCTACCTCCAAGAGTCTGGAAAAACTGTGGATAAAGAAAATTATAGGTTTAAATAATTAACTTAGTTTGTAATATGATTTCATGATTCTCATTACCTCCTAGCAATCGGTTCTTTATATCCTGATTTTTCTTGAAGACCCACAGCTAGCGTTGGGAGTGGAAAAGGATTAAGTTCATCTAAATCGCATTTTTCTTTATCTTCAAACGTTTGAGTTATAATAGTATAAGCCCAGGGTGTTTCCACCTAAAGTCATAAACTGAAACTGTTGAAGTGTTATTTTTAAAAAAAACGTAGACAAATTTCCTTAAATTACCTTGTAAGCATAGAGGCCTTCTTTGACTTTTTGTATACCAATATCAGGTTTCATGATTGCTTTGTCGCCTAGAGGTAGAATTTTTTTCTGAAATAACTCTCTGACCTCTATGTTTGTTGATATCTGCAGAAATATCATCATGTATAATAAAAAAAATTAATAGATTCATTTACATCAACTGTGCTGCCGATGCGGGTAATTTTACCTGATTTGGGTATATTTTAACGTTAGCGTTTCAATTTCCGGGTAGCGTTTAATTTCGTAAAATATGGTTTGTGACTAATAATAAACTGGAACTGAGCGACAGTTTACTGTCAAGGCGTAAAAATTGCCTGTATTGTGTAAGGCAGCTGCTTCTCTAAAATATAATGCTACAATTGCAGATCATACAGTTGCTGCGAACAATGTCTATGATTCCCTGAAAGCGGGTAATATTGGGGGGGGGGGTATTTGTTGGGTAAATCGGGTTTTTTGAAGTCTATGGGCGGGGAATTTTGGTCAGTAGAATCGGCAGCATTAATGGCTAATCTCAAAATCATTTTTATGACAACATCATTGTTATAATAGTTTTGCTAATTACCGAGAAAAAATGTGTGTTGTAAAAGACGTTTTGCATCCCAACAGACATCGGACTATGAGTCAGATCTGACAAAGATTTTATTGTGGTTGCAGAAGACTGCAGCAGTGCAACAATCTTGGCAGAAAAAGACACAGAGAGGAAAAAACAAAACACAGATAAGATGCACAATGTAATCCTTCCTGCTCCTGGCCTTAGTTCTAACCCTGTTCCTAAAAAATAAACATAGTTTTTATATTATAAAATGATATTTTAGTTTTTTTTTAGTTAGTATATCTTTGATAGATTTATTTATTGATAGATATTAC
>NW_027107925.1:301575-302911 GCF_000696795.3 Halyomorpha halys | reverse complement strand
TGATGAATTATAATTGGCTTATTTCTATACCTCAGATTTTTTGTTCTAAAATCTATAGTCCACAATCACCCCCTAGTTTAAGGATGGTCAAAACTTGTGTTGGAACAAGACCAATAAATTGCTTAGTGAATAAAAGGATCCTCCTTTTAGCGATCCCACTAAAAACATTTATTTCAAGATCTGGCTTTATAAATTTTCCGTCAATAATTAGAAACGAAATGAAATAGAATTTGATTGTTTTTCTAATATTAAAAAATGAGTGAGGAGGTCGCATGCCCTTCTCTTCTTCAAAGCTAAAGTACCTGCTCTCCGGAACAATTCACTTTGTTAAAAGGGAGAACTCTTAGCAATTATGTACGATGGAAAGGCTACTCAGGAAGCCTCATCTGATAGGTTGAGGGATTAACGCCAAACAGCAGTTATTACAATTGCCTTGTTGTTTTAACATAAATACTGTGTTGTTATATTGAACTATTGACTTGTTAATAAAATTGTTTTTATAACGTATTTTTTACAACTTTTATTATTTATTTATTTTTAGTTAAAATTCCGCACAGACTTCAATAGACGGACGTTTTTCCATTCTCTATATTTGATTTTTAAAATTGTTATATGAATTTTTTTTTTGTAATTTTCTTGAATAAATACATTTTAAATAAAAATAAAATAAAATAAAATAAGCGAAAGTGAAGCCAAAATGAGTCGAGTTGACGTCGTTGTAAACATGAATTGATAAATAATGCTGTCAGAGATTAGCCTCGCGCCTTTACGACTCATAATACAAGAGCCGGGAAGAAAAGAAGTTAGTTATCTCACCCCAATTTTTGATTACTATAATGAAAACTAGTTATAATTAATAGTCAAAATTTATGAGTCTGCCAAGTATAGGTAGGGGGAATAAAAAATGGCGGCAGTTTCAAAACCTTAAAAAAAAACATTAATTTTTCATTAAGAGCTCTATATCTTAAAAACTACCAACAACACTAAAAAATCTAAGAGAACATTATTTAAAGAAGAGTAAATTTGCTGAAATAATAACCCTAAAAGAAATATTTACGTCCAATAGTTCTCGAGACATAACTTTTTAAAAATCAAAATTTCTTAAACATCTTCTGAAATATTAAGAGTTAGCTAATTTATTTTAAGACATCTATATCTCAAGAACTATGAGACGTACAGATGTCTATTAGCACTCAATTAAAGCTAATTTAATGGACTATAAAGAAGTTTATGACCTTTACCTTCGTAGGAATAGTAGTTTTCATGATATTTACTAAAATAAATTGATTTATAGTTGTTCAGACAATAAGTTTGACTTATGAAAAACTTTATTTCA
>NW_027107925.1:299327-300428 GCF_000696795.3 Halyomorpha halys | reverse complement strand
CTTAAAAAAATATTAATTTTTCATTCGGAGCTCTATATCTTAAAAACTACCAACAACACTAGAAAATCTAAGAGAACATTATTTAAAGAAGAATAAATTTGCTGAAATAATGGCCCTAAAAGAAATATTAATGTCCAATTGTTCTCTAGATATAACTTTTTAAAAATCAAAATTTCTTAAAAATCTTCTGAAAGATTAAGAGTTAGCTAATTTATTTTAAGAAATCTATATCTCAAGAACTATGAGACGTACATATATCTATTAGCACTCAAATTAAAACTAATTTAATGGAATATAAATACGTTTATGCCCTTTACCATCGTAGGAATAGTAGTTTTCATGATATTTGCTAAGATAAAATGATTTATAGTTGTTCGGACATTAAGTTTGATTTATTAAAACATTTATTTCAGAAACCATTTTATGTACAGATGTTTGCCAGCGCTAAAATTAAAGTTAGTTAAATTTACTACAAAATAGTTAATTATGTTTATCTTTGTAGGAGTAGTAGTTTTTATGATATTTGACAAAATAAACTCGCAAAATGTTAATTTGTGATACAACATACTCTCTCCATTATACTACTGTTTACTCCAAGCTTAAATAAAGCGATTAAATAGACCAAAAAGACAAATGACGTCTAAAAAAACACTTCTCTAGCACCAGATCTTCGAAAAGTCTGTATGTGTATGTATATGCCACACGCTCGTATGATTGCAAATATATTCCCTCTAGAATCTATGAAAAAATCTTAGGTAATCAAATTTCTAATCCAGTTATCTAGAGCACTCCATATCAACAAAAATAAGATAAAATCATCAAATAAATAACAAAAATAAACTAACCTTGCCCACAAACGTAGGCCATAATGACGGAAATAATTTCTGGCACTGAAGAGTCATCTGTCTCCTTGAGCCGTAAAAGCCGCATCTTGAGATAGAGGTTGAGGAAGAGAGCCATCGAATACAGAAGTGTGACGACCACAGTCAGCATCCAAACCGTCTTGTGGAACGGCAAGACGAAGAGATTGGATACAGTCGACAAACTGGGCTGTCGAAATATCAATGGGCTCCTGAAAACAATTAATTAAATATATTATAA
>NW_027107925.1:293055-293978 GCF_000696795.3 Halyomorpha halys | reverse complement strand
TCTATACCAGTACAACCTATGAAGTGTCGAGGGTGCAACACTTTGCAAGGAAGAGTACTGTTTTACTAGACCTACGGTTGAGCAAGGAGGTGATTTGGTCAAAATCACATTCCACCGCCAAATGTTTCCTAATTAAGGGTATCCCTTTGTGAGGTTGGGTTGACCCGGATGGCTCCTAAACACACAGGTTTAACTCACCGCCACAGTTATAGAATAAACAGTAAAATCACAGCCGGATCCTTGGGGGTAGTAGCACAATGCTTTAGCACTGAATCACGCCACTTCCTTTAGAACATAAAAACAATTAAATATTATATCATTTTAATACTTCAATTTTATTTTTAGAAAAATTTAGATATATTATTCCACGTCTTATCAGATTCGTCAGCAGGATAATATTTCAACATATTTTGCGAAATTGACACTAATCGGAGAAAGTTACTTATTAAATCTTTTATTATTTTTTTATTTTATTTCAATAATATTCGGGTATGTTGCTATTGAAAATTGCTCAGATATATTATCAAATATGCGATTGTATATTTTTCTCTTTACTAGAAATTTTTAATCCTTAATTGAGAAATAAGAAGGAAAAAAAATTGGTTCCTCTAAAAATTGTATTTAATATATAATTAATTTTTAATATTTGTATGTAAAATTTAGGTGTAATAAATAATTAAATATATAAATTTGTAGTTTAGATGTAATTAAATTTTAATTATCCTAACTTTGTTTATAAATTATTCATTTAAATGTTTTTTAATGTTAATAAACATTGTAAATAATTCAAATGTTGATTTTAGTTTCAAAATATATATGTATGTATTAGAGTTATAAATAACTACCTTTCTAAAAATATAAAACATTTATTTGTTTTACAAAAATTATATAAGAAACAAGGAATTTAAAAGTTTACATTTTTT
>NW_027107925.1:284262-292665 GCF_000696795.3 Halyomorpha halys | reverse complement strand
GGAATCTTTGTCAAATAAACTTTTGAATTACTAGACCGATTTACATGAAGTTTTAAAGATAATGAAATCTCCGAATTCTCGAATAGCAAAAAGTTATGAACAAAATTATGCGTTTTCGGTTTGTAGCTCAGAAAGTATGAGTTTTTCATTGTTATTTGTACACCAATCGATTTGTCTCTTTCCGAGGAATAAGAAAAAAGCATTACTGATTCTATTAAGCTATATTATATTTACGAAAAGTTATAAAAATATGGTGTGGCTTGGGGTAAAGTAGGTCGATAAATTTTTTTTTTAATAAAAAACAAATAAATTATATTCGCTTTTAGTGTCGTCTCAAACTACCAAATACCATTTCTCAAAGAAATTGAAAATTAGAAATTTTCCACGTCGATTTATTTCAAGGCTTTTTTTTTTTCTTCCGGTAAGTATAGTTCATCTAATCGTCCATAACTCCTCTGCATTATATCCAATTCCTGAGTATATAGAACCGTTACAAAGCTGAATGTCCTCCCCACCTTTTTTTCGAAATATGAGTTTCAAATAGGGAAAACAAATTCACGCGTTTTATTTTATATCTCTGGTTCTAATTCGTTTAATTAGACCTGGTTTCTGTCCTATGGTGTAGTTTATGGAGCCCTAAACCACTGCTAAGTTTGGTGTAGATTGGTTGAGCCGTGTTGAAATTTTTTTCATTCCTTATCGCATGTATTGGTTTAATTTATGAAACCAAATCATATTAATTAATTATACGTATATTTTGAATTTAACTAAATACAATGATATAAATCAAACTATCAGTTGTGTTCATAAAATCTCAAATATAGCAATAGCGAAGTATTAAGTAGTAAGATAATGTACTGGTACTGGTAATGGTGGGGGGAACAAGTCCGGCACGTGGGCCTAGTGGTCCTTTTTGCCTACCCCAAGACAAACCAATGGAATGCCTCGTTAATTTATCTTATTCCTCTATGTCGAACTTTTTTGATTCTCTAATGAAAGTCAAAAGGGACTCCCAATCCATAGAGGAAGCCTCTTTTCCTGTAATTCTATCAGAGCCTAAAATCCTGTATCTTAGTGACGCATACCTACCACAATCTGCTATGTAATGTAAGGCTGTCTCTGGGACCTGTCCGCATAAGCAGCAGGTTTCATCATGGACTGCTCCACATATCTTAAGATGTCTTTTAAGCCTGCAGTGATCTGTAAGAACTCCTATTAATAATCGGAGTTCGTTTCTGTTTAGGCCTAGCAGCCACTTAGTTTTAGAGTATAGGGTTTAGTTATTAAAATCTTGGCCTGTCTCAGTCCCATACAGTCCCTCCACTCCTTACCTGCTTTCTTCTATATCCAGTCAAGAACTACTTTTCTCTGATGCCTTTTAGAGATGCCTAGGAATGGTTCTGGTCCTATAGGAGGGTGCTCAGCCCCGTTTCTAGCAAGCTGGTCAACTTTTTCATTACCTGTGATTCTCTTGTGACCTGGGACCCACAAAAGCTGATGCTTCTTTAAGCACGCTAATGATTCTAAAGCTAGTTTACACCCTCTTAAGATAATGTAGTATAAACTTTAAATAAAAACTAAGCATTAATTATAACCTATCAGCTCTAATGAATACCTGTATTTATAAATTAAATCCAACATTATCCATTAAAATAAAAACTATAATTTATATACAGCATACAGTATACCTTAAGACAAGGATGTCTCCGACGAAATCAACGTATGGCATGCGTTCTTGGTTCATCATTAGCCCGTTAGCTGCCACATCGATGTCGCCTCGTTGCATGTAGCCCATTATGCCATTGAACGAACCATTCGTCTCGTAGCCATAGAAGTCCAGGAACAAGAGGGTGTAACTTTAGTCAGATAAAATATATAATCAGAAAAATAGTTTTCAAAGAGTATTCATAGCGTTGTTATTATAGCGTATTAAATAAATAGTAACGGGAGTACTACGATTGTCAAAAGTTTTGTATCAGATTTTTCAAGGGAAATATGAAGTTCAAGTGTCTCAGAGTCAAAATAACCGTCGCGTGCAAAATGTAAGTGCAATTATTATAAAATATTGATTAACCAATTTTCCACGAAACGAAGAAACGCATCAGATATAACAAAATTTATTTTGTGAATGAAGTATGTGTAATTATTAATGTTATTACATTTATGACTGTTTTGATGTTAATATATTTTCTTTAATTATATATTTTTCTGTCATTTCAATATCAATGAACTTTTTGTCAATTTTATTTTTTTTAATTACTTTCCTATTACCAATATACACTAAAGGGTAGTATTGCGACCGCGCAAAATTTCGAATTCCGGTTTTCGATGGAATTCACGTTAGTTCAGATAATAAAGTTTCGCATAATGGCGATTGTGTGTGTGAACAGCCTAGCTCAAAAACGAAAAGTAATACGAAACTAAAATTACACATTTAGGGCAATAGTAAACCTGGGACATTGTTACGGTTGCCATGGTGAAATAAAAACACTGGCTAGATCTGTTCAGACAAGAGGTGTTACGGTTGTCATGGTGAAAACAAAACACCAGCGATAGGTTTGAGACGAGTGGGTTTTGTTTGAGTGAAGGCGACAGTTTGATTCTGGGAACTCTTATGTTCAGACGAGTGTTTTGGTTTTGTGAAAGTGGCAGTTTCATTTTGGAACACGTTACGATTGTTCAATGTGAAGTGTTAATAGTTTAAAGGCCCTCTGTCTTTATGGTTTGAACCGGAATATCACCATGTGAGAAATGTTGTCATATGTTTTGTTTTTCAAAATTATGGTGTTTACTTCATTGGCGATCATTAACATTAGAAGTGGAGGACTACGTGGGGTTTGAACTAAATTTTATCTTGTTTTTTTTATTTTATATTCACTTTTATGCTCTTTTGGATAATAATGTAAATATAGTTATTAAGGTTAAGTCAACCTATAAGTTTTAATTGTTTTATTAATTGATAAAAATTCTTTTTTTTTTTCCTTTTTTATTCCCTGTACATATATTTTTTTTCTTATTAATAAACTTTTGTACATATAATTCTGTTGTTCTTTCTCTGCTTTCAACTTGTTAATTTACTTATGTTTTTTTTTTTGTTGTTCACGGAATATTACGATAATTCAACAGGTGGGAAGGTAACACCCCTAGGTTTCCTGTTACCTACATGTAAAGATATTCACCAGTGGTCATATTTAACAATTGTTTATATAGTGGTGTATTTTAGATATATTGTGGCATAATGCTTCGGGGTTTTCGTTATTTCCAAGAAAAATAACGTGACGCCTGAGGAGTAATTTATTCTTTATTGTTTTGTTTTGTTTTTTCCTTTTGAGATTATATTTTTTTTTTTATTTGACTTTAACTCACCCCCTTCTCCGCTGAGCGTGGGCAACAATAAACGTATAACTAAGAATAAATCAAAATTTGCGATTATAAAATCACTGAAATATTTTCATTTAAATCGGCCTACCTGAAGGGTAACCTTATACAATCGATTTCACACTTTTTTTTTCAGGATTTTATAAAAAACTATTCCAACGATTTTGATGGAACTCGGTAAACTTATTTACAATTAAATGTTATTTGATATGAGATAAGACCTATCTTCGTGAAAATAGTCTAACAGATGAATTTGGGTGAAATTTAAGTATAACAATAATTGTAATAAAGTTTATATTTTGTGATAAAAAATGCTTTTGGTATTCTTGGCCGGAAAAAAAGTACAACCGAACTTAAATGTTTTCGTGAATTGCATTAGATTTTTATTATATTTTCGTATTTGTTTATGTACTATACAGATATTAGAAATCAGAACTTTAATATTGCTATTCGTATTGTCCTTAGAAGATTGTAGTATTCAGCAACAAAATAGTTTTTTAAAAAGCTTAGTTTATAATTTGATACGATCACGTGATTAAACGGTTTTTGAAAAAAATCTTTTACTCCATGATAATCTAATACCAACATTAAATAAAAAAATAACTGGAACATCGTTGATTGGCCATAAAGAAGACGGTCAAGAAAAGATAATAATATTAACATTATTTCATATCTTTTTGCTTTCAAATGCAATGAATTAGTTAACCGCCTTTCCCTCCCACTCCTCCATACTGTCTGTCTTCACATCCACTTTCAGCTTCATCATTGTACTTACCTGCTTTTACTAAGGTGGGTATCCATGTCCCGTCCGTAGTTGTGATGGTTAGGCGCAGGTCTATCGGTCTGAAATCTGCGGGTGGTGCTAGTTCGAATCCGGCCTGAGGCGTTGACTTTTTTCATTAAGTAGTGGTCACACAAAAAGATAAACTTGACCCTCCCCACCCCCACCCACCAGAGTCAGAATAGGTTGGTCACCAGTAGATTACTACCGCATGGATTGCCTTATATTAATAAAAAAAAGAAGGTGGGTGTCCTATTTTGTTCATTGATCCTGTTTTCTTGACTTCTATTCATTAATTGTAATTATTTTCGTCTTCTTTTTTCTAATACTTTTTGCGATTCTTGTTTATTTGTATTTTTCACTATATATCTTATTTCTATTTTGTTTAATTTTCTTTGTTCATTTTTAAATAATTTTTGACATATTTCAAATCATATATAGTAACACCTTAATTTACTTTTATTTCATGTTTTCATTCTATCTATTCTTTTACTTTGTTACTTTATTTTATTGCTTTGTATCGTTTTTAGGCTTGATGAAGTCCTGCAAAGTGGAGCGAAATGTTGGCTTATATTAAATAGTTTAATTACTATTTGATATTCGTTTTTAACCGCACCCGTATAATCTTCTTTTTATAAAAAAATAAAAATTAGAAAATTAACTTGATTGCTTTTAGAATCTAACCCCTCATTGATTCGCCCATTTTTCCTATTAACAATTTTCCTCGATGGAAATAGAGCTGAGAAGAAAAAGAGTTTGCTTGTTAAAAAAAAATTGCTGTATCGCCTTACTAATAAATTAATAATCAGTTCTATTCATTAAAATAATTTAAATATACTTATATTGAAGATGATCTGCAATATCTTTCATAAATGCATAGCCAGCTTTGGAAATGGTGTCCACTTCCTTAAGCTCCTGACTTTCCCAACCAAGGAACAATCCTGGATAGAGGACCTAAAAATCATCATAGTCATTACAATTCTCTAAATCAAAAGAAGGTAATTAACTGAGTTAGTCATACTGAACAATTGGGAGAATTCCAGCATTTATTTATGAAAGTTATGATCAGAACATCATAAGCTATTAAAATGAATACTAATTTTAAAAAATAGTTTATATTAGATTATACAATGCTTAAAATATTCACTATTTATATAAAAAAATAAATGTATCGAATATAATTATAATCAATAACCTTATTTTATTCATGAAACGGATATCTTAAGCATTATTTTTCTAAACATAATTATTTATCGAGTTATTGTTATTATTAATCCTTATTGTCTAAATTAGCCGATTCATATTATTACATGGAAAAGGGACGTACGGTCAAAGAATTGTACAGATCTTGCGCAGTACAGGTTTCGAAACGCAAAATCCCTTACAGGCATGCTATGTAAAAACTGTCCAGAACTGTACGGAACATGTTTTGCCTCTCAAACCTGTACTGTGCAGTGGTTGCTGGCACAGACCTAATCTTATCAATTTTGAACTAAGCAAAACTTTATTATACTTTGCAATAACTTTATTTATGTTCTTTATTTCCTTTTCCCTGATTGCGATGTTTTTTTCTGTTCGAAGATTAATATTCCAAGTAATAGATTATTCTGTGTAGGCCAATTTTTAAAATTTGCCGACTGATATTCATCTAATAGTTTAAGAAATTATTAATAATTACAAATAGCATACGCAGTTGAAGGACACGAACTAGAAGGTCGTGTTAATAGCGTTCCTGTGCAGAATTGTTTGAAGTAATAAAAACTTGTACGATTTATTTTTGAAATTATTTATTTTATAATTTTACTCATATCTTATTTGTTAAGTGATATTTTTTACTAATCAAAGTTATTTCATGATTGATGTAAAAAGTATTTCATAGAATATTTGTTTCTGAATATACATAATTTTGACAACAAGAAGTTGATTAAAGTCCATTTTAGATAGTCAACAGTAAATGCTATAATGGCAACTCTAATGCAATTTATATCCTGGTGGTTATACTGTTTTATCGTGACAGTAGCTTCATAGCCTCAATATGTACTGTCGACTATCACTTCAAACCTACTTTTACAATACTGTCAACATTTCAAACCATGTCAGAGGCTAAGACAGTTGATGCAATATTAGTAAATTATTGTTGTATAATCTACAGTGAAACGTGGCCTCTTACACTAAGGGAAGAACTACGCCTTAAAGTTTTTGAAAATAAAGTATATCCTAAAATATTGAGACTGAAAAAAGATGAATAAACGCGAGAATTTAGAGGGCTATTCAATGCTGAATTAAGGGAACTCCACCCAATAAATATAATTCAGGTTTTAGCATTACGTATAAGATGTGCGTGTGAGGTTGTGTGGCTTAGTAACGAACGGATCCCTAAAATGTTAATAAATACTAAACCGATGAGTAAACCGAAATGTAGATGGTCGAATTGTGTTAAAACTGATTTAGTTTTTGAAGGGGAGGGAGGGGGGAGGAGTTACTGGACGGATTTATCTAGATAACGATTAGTATTATGTGCATCTTCAGTAGTCATAGATTTTAAAACGTTATTTCAGAAATTTAGTTGTTTGGAAATAATTATTTTTTGTTTCTGTGGAATAATATAATTTTAAAAAAATGAAACAGCAATTATCAATAATTACAATTATCTCAGATAATTATCAGTTTTGATAATCATTTCAGAAACAACCGTATAAGAAATAGAATGCTTTATTTACATTAATGATTATTAAAAAAAATAAATAAATGCTGGTAGAATTCAGAATATTCGATCAAATGATGATTATTCAATGAAATTACCCTTTAATTTATTTCATGAATACATTATTGAAAAATCGACCAGATCTAGTTTGTATGCAGAGATGAAGCGATCCCCAAGGTGTAACGTTTGATATCAAATACGGCGTACTCACTAGGAAGAAAATAGATATCTTTTTAACTAATGATCGTTAAGATCATTTTAACTTTAGTTTTCTGCTAACTATTTTGTCAATACGTGTGGAATGATGAAAAAATAAAATCATGCATATACCCTATGGTATGGATTCTATCTTTGATATACCCAAACTTACAGCCGAAGCAGTTCTAAGAACAACACCTTCGAAAGACCTGTAACCTCTTCGAAAAGAGAATTCCTTTGAACCATTCATAAAGTAATCTGTGAGAAATCTGAACTTCATCGGTTCCCAAATTGCTGTTCGATAAACCTCATAGAATTTAACTCTTCTCTCATTTTCAGAAAATTGAGCAAGTGTCACACAGCTACCGGGAAGTGCTAGTGTGTCTTTCAATACATCATTTTGCAAAGTTTGTTGAAAGGATTCAGTTGTGTTCACTTCCTCCATTAAGAGCCATTCCATGTCAGAGTTGAACATTTTCCTTGCTGACATCTAAAACAAATTAAATTAATTTTATCCATATAAATCCGGCGATTTCAAGAAATTGGGTTTTATTAGCTATAGGTCTAACTTTTTAAAAACTTTAATTTTACCACAAACACCCGAAGACGCGTTTAGACATTTTCTGAAGTGTGGCAAGTTTAACACAGAAGGATAATATGTAAAGTGAAGAAATGAAAATCTGTGCCGCTACAACCCTTGAAGGAGCAGGTATTCCTTTGTAAGGAAATGTTTCTTGAACAAAATATACACGGAGGTGATATGTTCAGGATCACGTTTAACCGCCAGATTTTAGTTTAGGAAGGGTGTAAATAAATATTAAATGGTTGTAAATTACTTTTAGTAATACAGTTTTGTTTTAGCATAGCACAAATATTTTTTTTTTTTATAATTTATTTATTGTTATTTACAACTGTATACATATATACACATCAAGTAAATTTGCTGTAAGTGATATTATGACATGATACGAACATGTGGAGAATCTACTCATTAGCACAAATATACATTTATAAAGAAAAAGATTCATAAAATTTAGAGAACACTGTTCAGAAAAATCTTGATTGATTCATTATTGCATATATGGCTTCATTTAACTAATTTAACCTTTCATAATTTTTCAATCATAATAAAAACCACTTACCATCTGTAAAATTAGTGAAGTGTTATGACATGAAATATCAAGAACAGTGCCTGTTCTAATTATTGGGTTGTCTCGAATTGAATCAACCGAAAAAGACAGCAAAAAGGATCTATCTGACATTTCCTTCATAACGTTTACTTTCACAGCTGAAATAAGATTAAAGGTAAAAAATAAGAAAATCTTTTCATAGTAATAATAAA
>NW_027107925.1:282400-283497 GCF_000696795.3 Halyomorpha halys | reverse complement strand
GGGTCACTGAAGAGGATCTAGGAGGGTGAATTCCGGAGAGCGAATTTGTTGATCGGGGTGAATTGAAAAACTGTGAAAGGGTGAAATTGGAGGAGCAGAAATGAGAAAGAAAAATAGGAATGAATTGAAACATTTGTATTTGTTGTACAGACCGAAATTGATTGTAAAAGGAAACTGTAGAGGAAAAAAAATGTTTATTATATCTAATTATTTTATCTCTTTTTTTTCTGATTATACCATTTATGTGTAATTTATTTATTTCGGATTACGGATTGATAAGTATGCTGTGTGAGATAGTAACCTGATGTATTTAGGCAGCATAGATAAATAAAGTATTTCTCTCTCTCTCTATTAATTAATTGTTTAATAGTGGTTAATATTAATAATAATACAACTACAAACGATCTCATCAAGTTTATTTTAATACTTTATACTCTCAACCAAGTTTATTTTAATTCTCCAACGTTTCGGACCTTAAGCCAATATCAAGGAGACAACCTCAATTATTGACTTCATTAAAAACCGTCATTCACTTACAGGCCATATTATACACATACCCATGTCATATTATAGAAAGATTAATCTCAATACATTAACAACTTTTTCTCTTCTAACTAAACATAATAACACTATGAAAAATAACTATTTTAAAAAAGTTTGTTTTTTCTTCTTACAAAACACAATAACACTATTAAAAATGACTATTTTAAAAAATAGTTTTTGTTGTTTTTATTATATGGCATAGGCAATTGTGGCAAAAAAGTTGTTGGGCACAATCTTGCAAATTCTGAGATATATTAGGGGCGCCGGTTCAAATCCGACCTGGGACGTTGCCTTTTTTCATTGAGGCCGGTCCCATAAAATGAAAAACTTCGACCGCTAACCATGGCGACCCATAATGGCAATACAAACAAATAAATTTATACCTGGCTGTATGGAAAATTCCAATGATATTAAAATATTTTAAAAATTGGCCTGTAAGTGAATGCCATTTTTTTAATGAAGTCAATAATTGAGGTTATCTCCTTGATAATGGCTTTAGGACCGAAACGTTGGAGAATAAAAATAATAAACTTTTTTGGGAGTAAAATGTATCA
>NW_027107925.1:281438-281851 GCF_000696795.3 Halyomorpha halys | reverse complement strand
GGAAATTTTCCTACGTAGTTCTATTGAGTAGGTTATTATCTACGTTTTATTATTAATAATTTGTAATTTGACAATTATATCTAGGAGGCGAGAGTTTAGACTACACCTTGGTCTAAACCTCAACTTTACCCCGAATTAGAGCCGAATTGGAAGTTTCGAAAAATAGGGGGGTCAAGAAAAATACGTTTACATATGAATAAGTGAAAGTAGTTGATGGAGTCTTATAAAATCGATATGGGTCTAATTACAAATATCCGTACTATCTCGAAACAGTTCATCTAAATCGGATTGGCGTTCAATCCATTGTGCCCGTATATATATACATATATACACATCAAGTAAATTTGCTGTAAGTGATATTATGACATGATACGAACATGTGGAGAATCTACTCATTAGCACAAATATACATT
>NW_027107925.1:275624-277344 GCF_000696795.3 Halyomorpha halys | reverse complement strand
CATTACTATCAAGATACCTTCCTGAGGACATATTAGCATCACGACACTTTGAATATGCAAGAAGTTGAAATACTTATTCACTATATCAAAATAAAATGCGTAGTTGACCATGGATGACCAGAATACTTTGATATAATAAATACAGAGATATAAGTTGACTTTTAGGGGAGTAGATGCTATGAGTGAAACTCTTCAGAGTTCTTATAGTGCTACGAGAAACGATTGTTTGCTCATTATTGAATCACAAAAGCATTAAAAAGAAGGGAAAAATCAAAGGATAATTTTCTGTTAAAATATTTGTTCTGCAATTTCTACATCGATGAAAGCATTTTTCTTGAATATATTCCGAGATAATTCGAATCCATAATAGAGACAAACTTCAATTCATCAACCTGTCCAATACATCGTCAGTGCAAAGCCATATTAACATTTCTGAATATTTTACTATCTTGGTTTTATTGCATTTTATGTCTTCGCATAGCCAAAAAGTCTTAATAAGAATAAGAATATACAATATATCTAACTGAAAATGCAAAATGGTCAATTGACATACATAAAAATAAGAAATAGGCCACTGCCATATTTTAATCTGCTATTGTAACTCAAACACAACTCTTACAAATACGATATTTCGGCATTGGACTTACGATTTTTAATTTAAAGCTTGAAGCCTGTACGTGTGTGTTCTACTTGCCTGTACATGGAATATAAAGGAAGGATCATTACAATCGTGCAGAATTTCAATTTTGACGGAAATACACGTTTTAAGGGCACCTGAGTTAGAATAGGTCTTACAAAATGGGCGTGTAGTAGTATCTTCAAAACATAAAGTAATACAAATTCGAAATTACACATTTAAGGCGATGTTAAAGGATCGATTATTCGAATTTTTTCCGATTTTTACCAACGCAAAAATTTAAGTAAAATCCCGGGATGTTAAAGCAACTTTTTCCATAAAATCGACCAACCGAAAATTCCTTTTTGTATAATCGATTTCACCATTTTAGGAATATCTCGACCTTCAGTGATAACGATTTCGACTAAACTCGATAGATCAATGTAAATTTGAATGATCTTTATATGGTATATCAGCTAGGTCTATTATTGTATTATGGAAACAGTCTGACAGGGCTTAAATGCGGATTTTTCTCTAAAGTATCTTTAATAACTTTGTTTATTTGAAAAACTAAAAAGGTCACATTGTTAATTTAATAAGTAATATTGTTGTTTATTAATTGTTTACCTATTAATTACCACTTCCAACATCCTTACCATCAAAGAATTAACGTAGCCAAAAACCTTATTCACCGTGGCCTTTCCCTTTCTGACTCCCTAAAAGACACTATCCCTCGTCTACGACCGATCACATATTGTATACCGCATCCCTTGCTCCACCCTTAATTGTAATTCTGCTTACATAGGCGAAACCAAAAATCTCCTAAAAGACCGTATCAAACAACACAAATATTCTATCCTCACATAATCATTCTGCCTCTAAACTTTCGGAACATTCTCTTTCATTAAATCATTCCTTTGATTTCGAAAAAACGTCTATACTCGCTACTGTTCATAACCATGACAAAAGGCTCATCTCTGAAAGCCTCTATATCCAATAAGAACCTTCCTCCGTCAATTTAAAATCCGATAAGAAGTACTTATCATTAACATATTCACAAATAGTTGATTTATTAAAAAAGTAATTTTCACTTTTTTTTTTTTT
>NW_027107925.1:272948-274651 GCF_000696795.3 Halyomorpha halys | reverse complement strand
ACATTAAAAATAGGTTAATCAAACTAATTTGTGTTTTTCATTGACCGCACCCCCTACCATCTTTTCCTCGTTCATCATCCACGGTCAACTATCTCTCATAATTATAATAAACAATACAAAATATTGAATAACTTAAGGAGAAAAAAGGAAAAATAGAGCATCAGATTCGAAGAGGAAAAGCTGAGTCGCCCTTTCCCGATTCCATATATTTGTACATCTGTGCTCTTAAAAGGACAAGAATTTATATTCCTTATTCCTATCTCGAGAAATCTTAAAATACGAATTTTTTAACAACAGAAAAATAAAAATATTTTATTCGTAATTTTCGCCTGATCTATTGATTTTTTTCCAAAATCACAAATATAGCAATAACTTCAAACCGGGCCCACCAATCTACACAAAACTTAAGGGACGTATATAGGGGGGGAGATTAATGTGAGGAAGAGATTGAAGATGGCTAGAATGGCCGAAACGTTGGACTAGTGAAAAATAAAGTGTTGAGACAGAATTGGATACTAATTTTTGATTTATTTAATAAATAATTACCTTGTCTCAAAAATTTTGAAATAATATAAGTTGTTATCTATGTAAAAATTTCACACATTTATTCAAAGAGTTGTATTTTTTTTCTATCCACCTTGTAAAATCCATAACATCCAAATGGTCTAATAATATAAGATTGATTTATATTTGAAACCAATACTGTTATCTAAAATAAGTATCCTGTTATCTAAAACGAAAACCGTGAGTTTTAATTTTCTCTCAAAGCTCCCATTATTGGGCGATAAGGATGCAAAAATCGACAAATTGAGAAACTCGACATATCTGGAGATTCTATCAGACGTTACTGATTTTCGATTTCTTAATCATCCTTAATAAGAAGCATTCATAGGAATAATTACATAATGTTGCATGTATTATTACAAGTTTATATTAATATTAAATTTACAATTAAAAAAAAAATAAAATGAAAAGACAGAACTAGAATTTATTGCCATCAAAAAGGAAATGAAATAAGGCTGCCTCTATCTATGCCGATGACTTTTGCCGTGTCGAAAATCCAACTTCATGTACATAGCTTTCTCGTCTGGTTTCAGTTCTCTCCAGATTTTTCCACCCAGCTTCGCAATCTGAAAGATTAAAAAAATAGTAAAATGTTTTCACTAAATCATATTTTCAGTAAGCTATATAAATACATTTTCTCATGATGCAGCAAGTGATATATTCCGTCCTTCAGTTAGAAAATATTCTGACAGACAGGGGCTCGTCTAAACGACATAATGGTGTGAAAAGGATTTAGTCTTTCTTTGTAAGTACGTCCAAGCAGTCGAGATGTCCTATAAAAATCCGAGACTTTATAAACAGAATAAACTGTGTACGGGAATATGGCTAACATCACAGTACAGGATAACTATTTTTTCCCCTCTATTATATATTATTTTATTGTCTAAGAGCAGAGATGGGCAAAAATTAGCTTTAATTTAATTTAATTTATTGAGAGATTTCAAGCATTTACTTCTGTTTTCACGAGGCATGTCCAGAAAGTAAGAGTTATGTTGGGCTGTCTTGCTATGTGAATTTTTTTTTTGAAAAGTTGGCAGCATTCAAGACTAGTATTGGAAACCTACTTCAGAACCAAAACTCGTCTGGTTGTGGCCGTTTATGTTAATTTAGTCAATAAGAAACGCCACCAAGGGTTAGAT
>NW_027107925.1:262189-272898 GCF_000696795.3 Halyomorpha halys | reverse complement strand
GTTTATGTTAATTTAGTCAATAAGAAACGCCACCAAGGGTTAGATACGTGTTGTCAGAAGATTCCTTCTCGCGGAAGGAAAATCTCCTTGATGAATCATAGTTGGCTAAGTAAATTTCTCAGGTAAAAAACAGGCACCATAACGGCTGTTCACTTGTTCCCGATCTGCAAAACTTCAATTTCGGCCTAAAACAAAATCACGTTTTAGTACAAAAGCCGGGAAGAAAAAAAGGCAGTCATCTCACCCCAATTTTTGATTACTTTAATAAAAACTAGGCATAATTAATAGTCAAAATTGATGAGTCTGCCAAGTATAGGTAGGGGAATAAAAATGGCGGCTGTTTCAAAACCTTAAAAAAACACTAATTTTTCATTCGGAGCACTATATCTTAATACTAGAAAAGCTATCTTAATACTAGAAAGCACATTATTTAAAGAAGAGTAAATTTGCTAAACTATTAGCGTTAAAAGAGTTATACTTCCAATAGTTCTCGAGATGTAACTTTTTAAAAATCAAAATTTCTTAAAAATCTTCTGAAAGATTAAGAGTTGGATAATTTATTTTAAGAAATCTATATCTCAGGAACTAGGCGACGTACAGATTTCTATTAGCATTCAAATTAAAGCAAGTATAATGGACTATAAAGAAGTTTATGACCTATACCTTCCTAAGAATAGTAGTTTTCATGATATATGCTAAAATAAATTGATTTATAGTTGTTCGGACACTAAGTTTGATTTGTGAAAAACTTCATTTCAGAAACCATTTGACGTAAAGATGTCTGCCAGCGCTCAAATTAAACCTAGTTAAATTTACTATGAAATAGTTAATAATGTTTATCGTTGTAGAACTAGTAGTTTTTATGATATTTGATAAATAAGCTCACAAAATGTTAATTTCTAGTTGTTCGTATAAAATCTTGGGTTTTCGAAAAAATATATTTAGATCCATAAGAGGCACATATGTAAACCAACACTCAAAATAAAAGAAATGTAACTTACTACAAAGTAGTTTATGGTACTTATCTTCGTAGGGGTAGTAGTTTTTATGATATTCACAAATGAATATAAATTTGGCAAATAAAAATTTGTCCGAACAACTATAAATGAATTTATATTAGCAAATTTCATTAAAACTGCTCCTGCTACGAAGATAAACATCGTAAATTACTTTATAGCTCGTTAAACTAGCTTTACTTTGAGTGCTAATAGACATCTGAACGTCACATGGTTTTTGAGATATAGATTTTTCAAAATAAATTCACTAACTACTGATCTTTCAGTACGCCCCATACAACATTTTTATGTATTTATAAATCAAACTTAATGTCCGAACAACTATAAATCAATTTATCTTAGCAAATATCATGAAAGCTACTATTACTATGATGGTAAATAGCAAAAACTTATTTATAGTCCATTAAAATACCTTTAATTTGAGTGCTAATAGACATATGTACGTCTCATAGTTCTTGGGATATAGATTTCTTAAAATAAATTAGCTAACTCTTAATCTTTCAGATTTTTTAAGAAATTTTGATTTTTATAAAGCTGTATCTCGAGAATTATTTAACGTAAATATCTCTTTTATGGCTCATACATTAGCAAATTTACTCATCTTTAAATGACGCAATCTTAGGTTTTCTTGTGTTGTTCCTACTTTTTAAGATTTAGAGCTCCGAAAGAAAAATTAGTTGTTTTTTTTATTGCTTTCAAAAAGCCGCCATTTTTTATTCCCTCGACCTATACTTGACAGACTCATCTATTTTGACTAGTAATTATACATAGTTTTCATTAAAGTAATCAAAAATTGGGGTGAGATAACTACTACCTTCTTTTCTTCTCAAGAGGAGAAAAAAGGCAGTTATCTCACCCCAATTTTTGATTACTTTAACGAAAACTATGTATAATTACGAGTCAAAATTGATGAGTCTGCCAAGTATAGGAAGAGGAAATAAAAATGGTGGTGTTTCAAAGCGATACAAAAAAGCTAATATTTCATTCGGAGCTCTATATCTTAAAGACTAGGAACAATATAAGAAAACCTAAGAGAACATTATTTAAAGAAGAGTAAATTTGCTAAAATATGAGCCCTGATAAGAGTTATTTATGTTAAATAGTTTTCGAGATATAGCTTTTTAAAAAGTAACAATTCATAAAAATGTATGGGACAAAATGAAAGATCAGTAGTTAGTGAATTTATTTTGAACAATTTATATCTCAAAACCATTTGAGGTAAAGATGTCTATTAGCACTCAAATTAAAGCTAGTTTAATGAGCTATAAAGTAGTTTATGATGTTTATCTTCGTAGGAGTCGTAGTTTTCATGAAATTTGCTAAAATAAATTGATTTATAGTTGTTGGGACAAATTTTCATTTGCCAAATTGATATTCATATGTGAATATCATAAAAACAACTATCCATACGAAGATAAGTGTCATAAACTACTTTAAAGTAAGTTAAATTTCCTTTATTTTGAGTGTTGGCAGACATAATTGCTTCTTATGGATCTAGAGATATATTTTTCAAAAATCCTACATTTTATACGAACAACTAGAAATTATCATTTTGTTAGTTTATTTTTTCAAATATCATAAACACTACTACTCTTACAAAGATAAATATTATTAACTATTTTGTCATAAATTTAACTAGCTTTAATTTGAGCGCTGAAAATAAATTAACTAACCACTAATCTTTCTGTAGATTTTTAAGAAATTTTGCTATTTAAAAAACTATATCTCAAAAACTATTTAACGTAAATAACTCTATTAGGGCTCATATTTTAGCAAATTTACTCTTCTTTAAATAATGTTCTCTTAGATTTTCTAGTGATGTTGGTAGTTTTTAAGATATATAGTTCCGAATGAAAGATTAGATTTTTTTTTTTCGTTTTGAAACTGCTGCCATTTTGTATTCCCCCTACCTATACTTGGCAGACTCATCAATTTTGACTATTGAAAAACATTCCCTACGATTCCTGCGTGATCTGAAACCCATATAAATGTGACAATCATACTCAGATTTTGTGAAGTGTTAGGTTGAAATGGTTGCACGAAATTTTTGGTTGTTCCGGATACATGCAGTCTAAACCTTTTAGTGCGCTTTGCGAATCCATAATTATTGTTATATTGTTGTGGGACAAAATAAAACAGAAGTGAAGTGCTGTAGCTATTGAATACTTAGTTGATGTTACTTAGTTTGTGAAGTTTAATTTTGTTAGTTGAATATTGGTTACAAAGGATGCTGTTGATTGGTCTGATTTTGATCCATCTGTATAGATGACGTTTTCTTGTCACCATAGTTACTAAATAAATATCTTTTAATTTCACTTAAGCTATATCAAAGCCTGTCGAACTATGACTGACTTAATAATATCATTCATAGTATTTTTAATATTGATTCTATAACAATTAAGCATTAAATAAATGTTTAAGAACAAATTGTAAAATACTATCATTTTGTTTTTGTGTTCTGAAACTATGGATGAATTTCAAATCTAAGTAGGCTAGTTATTGAAAGTTATGTCATGCCCCTACCTCACCAAATTTTTATTTTAAAATTTGTTTTACATTCTATCGAATACTAATTCCTACAGTTCTTCCGTTGCTTACCCACACCTCCTTATTGCTGGCAGACTTCATAGTTGTAAATTTGTCGATTTTACAAATAAGTATTTCGAGGTCAATTTTAATACTGAAATAATGTATCCATAAACTAAAAAAAGATGCTGTACGTTTACCTCGACCGGGGTCAGGTCTGGAAACTGCTTTCTCAAATCTTGAAGGAGGTTGAAGAACGGAGGAGGTCTCCTCCTCGTCTTCCCACGGCAAAGTATTTTATCAACAGGCATTGGAGAGGTAGGCGGCTTTGATCTTCAAATATTCACTCCAGTTATTTTTTTTTTGTTTTTGGTTAAGAATTTTTTGCTTAACTTCGTGAATTTTCGTCAATTTCAAAAACGAGATTTTCAGGTTAACAACATTAATTTTAACAGGCAATTTAAATATAAGCATATGTTTAATAATGATAATGAAACATTGTTAGGTGAGATTATATTTTATACAATTTTATCTTATTTGTTAAATTAAAAAAAAAAAGAAACTTTTTCCTTATATTAATAAACCTTATTTTAACCAAAAATATAGAAATGGTACAAGGATCGAAATAATGGTCGATAATGGAATATTCTCGATACATCATCAACTGAGGTCACTAACAATGTATTCAGAATAAAATCTTTAAATTAATATGTTTTTCTGAAAAAAAGATGATCGATTCCATAATTAAACATAAAGAAAACACGTTTATTCTCTTTAGTTTGTTGCTGAAACAGTTTATTTTTACTTGACTTCAATCATGTAGTTTTTAAAATTTGTATTACATAGAGTAACTTGATATTAAATATGGCATCTAAGTTGTAGAAATTAAATATGATGCATCCATAGAAGTATAAAACAAAGTACTGAAATTAAAATTTCAGGAATTCATTCCCAAAGACCTGTAACCACTAACCGCAATTACTAAATTAAGGAGTAGATAATCAAGTTTCAAAGTAATGGAATGTGCTACAGACAATAAACGCCTAAAAAAAAAACAAAAAAAAAATTATGAAACCCTCGAAAAACACAAATATGTCAGAACATAAAAGCTTAAGAAAATTCATATAAAATCGTAAACCTAGTCCCTAATTTCACATACATCATTTTCTATAAAATAATTAAGTCTAGCTAACAATAATTGATCAAATTCTAAATTATTTGAACACTTTTTTTTCTTTCATATTTCTCTGAAAAAAAAAAATAATTATATGAGAGAAATCCTTGCTACGAGATTAACATAACACAATTTGGAACATATTATCTTATTCTACCAATGGTACTAGAAGGAGGAATGAATACTTCACTTTTGTTGAACTAATTCCCGGTTCGGTTTCTTGGTTAATATATATTAAAAAAAGGCGGGGTTAGGGAAGAAGAGAGAAGGTAATGTGAAGAGGGATGATGGGACCCTTCCTGCCCAGCCACCTCGCAGGAAGGGAAGCTGATCACTTGAGCTGTACACCCACCCCTAATCTTAATAAACTGTAAAGGAACATTTATGCGCTCTAGACCCCAGGGCAGGAACTTATTGACCACCTGAGTACACCCCCCATCCGCGGAGGATGACCGTTAAAGTTTTTCAACTCGTGACAGCTTCGATTAGATTGTGTTATTTCATTACTTATTATCGAGACTCGGATTTTTATTTGATAATAACCTGTAGAATATGCCATATAACATGCAATCAAAACCTGAAAATGTAAAAATAAACAATAAGTCGGTTAAAATATACCTACAAAAAGTCCAAATGAAGAGTCCAAAATGAAGAAAGAAATAGCAGAAAGTTTAAATTTTTTTTTTAATATTTATTTATTGCCATTTACAACTGTACATTATAATACATTTAGTAAATCTGATCTAAGTTAAATTGGAGTGTTACAGGGGTGTAGAAAAACTACCCATTGGTAGCACTCTAATGACATTGTACATTAGCTAGTCCCGTGTCATCTTCTTTTCAGGCGTCTCGGAGGATTGTCAGGAATGGAAAAGGATGCAAGGTTAGAAACTAGTGGGTTTGAGTGGTTAGGGAGTTTATAATGGAAGCAGTGATATCTGGTTCGGGCTAGATCGGTTACATAGGGAACATTAAGGTCTTTATGTATGATTTCATTTGTGACAAAGTAAGGAGCATTGAGGATTTTGGATGTTAAGGATTGAATACGAGAGGAATTCGAAGGTTTAGTGGAGCCCCAAAGCTCAACTCCGTATTTCCAGATTGGCCTTATTACAGTTATGTAGATCAGTCTTTAGAGAAACTACCCATTGGTAGCACTCTAATGACATTTTACATTAGCTGGTCTCGTGGCCATCTTCTTGTTTTAAAAATTAAATTAAAATTAACTTATATTTTTAATTTTCATAAAATAAAGTATGTATATCATTAAAACATGTAATAACCTTAATAATTAAAGACATAATATGAAACGCTTTCTAAACTAAAATATCAAAACAATAAAAACTAACAATTAATAACTCGCAAGAAAATCAACAATCATTGGATTTAAAAGGTAATTTACAGTTATAAAAATGAATAAATGAAACAGAATAAAAATATAAATGTTTTAGTTTTAGACCTTTAATGGCAGTGGATAATCCTTTGTCCATAGAAATAGCCAATTGCATCGGGAATCAATAGAGGACTATATCAAAAAACAGTTCATGAAGTTCCACTCCCAGTTGCGGACAGTTAAAGGATCAGTGACCTACAACCTGGGAAACCCAACCTCAACCCGAGGACTGAAGACCAGGCTGCTGCAGGACATTCTACTATAAATTCTATATTTATTAATTCAATTATTCACACTACTTCTGTTTTACTCAATTTTTTTTCAAATTAACTTGTTTTTTTACCGTTAGAGGGCAATAGTTTGTTTTAAGTCTACAAACGTTTTTTTTTTATTTAATAATTATTACTTTTCTATTTTATTAAGAAGCATTATTTTTATCTATTTATTTTAGCTTATTTTCTTTTAATTATGACATTGGATATAGTTAGGGGTGTCATTTGTACGAGACTATACCCGACCCCCTAATCAATAATAAAGAAAAAAAAATTTAACGGTTATATTAACCATGTAAGGCCCACCAGGCCGATCTGGGATTAAATAAATAAAATAAAAATTTTAGACCTTAACATAAAAAAAACAAAAACAAGATCACGAAATATAAGAACCATTCCATTCCAATTGTATTATTAATAAATATGGGATCGTACTAGTTATTTTATTTGAGAAGCAAATTGAAATCGAACAGCGTTTAAATTTTAGAGGGATTGCATCATCGCAGTTTGTAATAATATAAAAAAACAATTCCTAATCAAGTTATATGAGATAAAGCAAGGAAATAATAATAACAGTTCATCTAAAAATATAATAATTTTCAGCAATAGTTTCAATAAACAATTTTTCCATCAATAGTAACAACAGTTTTATCTTTGGTTTTTGTTGACCCATCCCAAGATTTTAACTTTGAATTAAATGATGTACTTACTTTAGTTATTTTAAGAATAAATGATATTATCACTCGTAAAGAAAGTAGACAACGAACTAAACTTTAACCGGAGTGTAGTCTTCACAACGGACACTAAGTAGAAGTGGAATTTTGGAAAATTAAAAATCGATACCTATTGTTAGAAGGGAATAGTTTAAGCTACCGTCTATTTATATTAACATTAAAAATTTATTTGTAGTAATATCAAGCGTTTATATTGTTTGTTATATTCCTAAATCTGAACTTTCGATTGTAATATGGAGTTTTTTGCATTTTAATTTATTATTTCTATTTTTTCATAGAACTGGAATAGTTCAAATATGCGAATATATGAATTTATCATCAAATATGCAAAAAAATAAAAACTTGGCTAAATGCATCTGGGTATAGATTTTTGATTCGCTGCTTAAAAAATCACGCAATTGCCTTGGTAATGACCGGATTTTTAAGCAGAAAAACTCTTCGCAAATGCCTCATGATATGCAATAAAAACCTGTAAAATATAAGGTAACAAAATATAAAATATACAGCTAAAAATCTTCAAATATACAATGAGACAGGTAAAATACACAATAGGAGAAAGGATCGGAAATTAATTGAATTTTTTTTATAAAATAGAATATGTTGTCAAGGTGGTTGTGTAAGATCTAACTCCAATTGATAATGTTAAGTACTCTTAACCAGAAGGCCTCCAACAGTGCGTGTTCATTCATTCATCGGATGGAGACTGAAAATTTGACAATTCTTGGATTCGAACTGAGATGAAGGACCTTGATGTGACATGGAACCTCAGGAGACCCCAAGAGTAGAGGAGGCAAAGAGCGGCTTCATGGCATGTTGAGTGACCATTTTCGCTTACATCAGATCGACAAGGGATTGGAACTTTATATAGCAATGCCTAAGGCTACAGCGGCATATAATCACCATTTGAGATCCTCTTTGGGCTTCGAGAACACCACCGGGACTATAAGCACAGTAGTGGACAGTGAGGAGATACACAACAACTATGTTGCTCGAAGAAAGTTATGGGGGAAGGCACGGGAATGAATGGAAAAGGAAAAAAACCAGGAGGGTGGCGCAGGAGAATTCAAAGGTCACTGACAGGATGGGAGCGATCAAAATCTACTGATTTTGTATCTATAGATGCAGCGATACGAAGGTCCATTCAGAATGATAATTATAAGGGAAAACAATATTGTTACAGAAGGAAGTGTTAGAGAACCCAAAAAAGAGGAGAACTGTTCATATTGAGCAGTTAAAACTTCCGGGAATGACAATATAAAAACTGGAGTGTTCTCATATTGCCACCATCACTAGATTAGATTACAGAAACATTAGTTATTTATTCTATTTATTGTTTTAAGATTATTTTTGACTTTTGTAAATATTGTCTTGTTCATTTACTGTATGAAGAGTTATTTTATTTTATTCTTAGGTTTAAATTATGTATTTAGCGTTTTTTAGGGAGCATGTGAGTTTTTACAATGATATATATGTAAGAATTAATTTTTATTGCAAATAGTTTTTCTTTATTGTTTTTGTTTTCTATTTTATTATAATGTATAGTATTAGTTTACGAGGATTGTTCATAAACTGGTGGGGGGAGTTACAGTCTGATTCAGCTGTTACTTCGATGTTAGCTGACTGAACCCATCAAAGCCAGTATTTTACAGCAGTCCAAGCGTGTCAGATCTTATTCTTTCTTTTTTTAAGTTTTGTTTTCGCGACACTTAAGTTATACATAGGAATATATTGTGTAACTTATGGTAACATATACATAATATGTTGTAAGACTTTTTAATCATGTAACAGTATAGACAAAACTTCAGAAAGGGAATAGATAAAACTTACCATAAGGAATAATATTGCCAGAATGTGGAGAAAATATCCCAAAAAGGTTGTAAAATTAAATATAGAGTATTAGATAATATTCTAAAGGAAGTTTCTTTCACCTCACCATCTTAATACATAAAAAAATAAACAACTTCTTAGGAAATAATAACAAATAATTGCTAATTTATTTTTATTAAATTATCAACATCAACCAATAGCTATTACAATAAAATAAAATAGGGTCTTTAGATTCAAAACTCTTTTAAAATGATTAATTGCAGGTAGGAGAAGGAAGGTAATGAAAATAATCTATAATAACAATTTATTCCTTTTTCAAAGTGTAGAATAACCACTTATGGCAAATTAAACACTACTACATCTAACAGATTTTGGTGTTAAAAAAGAGTTGATATTTTACAAATTTATAAAGCCAATTGATTATATTTGTCAATGTGAAGTAAAAATAGAAAGGTGTGCAACCATATTATTTATTTATAACTTAAATTGTACTCTCATTTTAATAACCAAGAACAATAACATGAGATAAGATATCATTCTTCATCGCTTGATATTGTACTTGGTTCCGCCGAATGCTAAGACTTTTTCCTTTCTTTGATGTCGATCACATACCTGAAAAAGTTAAATGATAAGACAATAATCTTATGAGAATATTAAATTTGGAAACAAATACAGGAGTTAAATAAATGATACCTCTGAGCGACTTTAAGAGGAGGAGCATAACCATCAGGATAACTACTGTCTTCGAAGATCAATTCATAATCATCCAAAACAGATGTAGGCAATTGGTTAACCAGGGCTTTGTAGAAACATGTCGTCTGGGGGTATAACGCCATGACTGAAGGAGAAAATTATTTTAGTATAATTATTAAGTTAATATTTTTTACTTAAAAATAATATTAAAGAAAAATGTTTATCATGACATTTAGGTACATTATTGCTTAGCACAATACAGAAATCTTCAATTAACACTAATGTTCAACTCATTTATTGAAAATAATGTAATAATAGTAGTTTAAGTTTTTATTTATTGAAGATTTAAAAAAATTTAAAAACAGAGCTCTTTCAAATATAAAATAAAAAAACATTGTATAGTTTACCTCAACACCACCATTTCATATAAAACCACAAAAGACATCATAAAAAGTTAATTAAATTTTAAAATTATGTTATATTTATATGTAAATGGTAGAAATGTCAATTAGGGAAGACAAGTTAAACCACTGACAAAATTTGATTTTTAATTTTTGTAGATCAATATAGATCGGGTATTAAATTTAATTATTTTTCATTCATTCATAAAGCATTATTAGCAAGTATCCCATCATAAAAGTACAGATGAAAATAGACTATGAAGTTAGTCAAATTAAAATTTTACAAGATTAAATTTGAATATAATCCAACCCCACTTTATTGGAGATAACTCCAGAAAAAAACCTTGACTGACTGGCCAAAATTGGTATATTGTTTGTGGTGTTATTTTTCTTTATATATAAACTTAACTATAGGTTCTTTTTCTTTTCTTTTGAATTAACACCTGACTACAAATATTTTTGATTATATAGAGAAATAACACAACTGAATCATTTAATCCTACAAACTGAACCATTTCAGCATGAATGAAACAAACAAAAATTCATATTTCAGACTCTATCTTACTAAAAAACTACTTTTTATTATTGTTGTTTTTTATTATTCCAAGAAATGGGTAATATATAGATAAAGAACATATTACTTTTACAAGGAAACACTTATTTATAAATTGAA
>NW_027107925.1:259506-262139 GCF_000696795.3 Halyomorpha halys | reverse complement strand
AGCCAAGAAACGGCCCAAAAAATAAAACAAAAGTTAACTTCGACAGCTTTGATAAAGAAGCCATTTGCAGACTAGAGTATAATTTTATTAATTATGTTACTTTAATTAATACCATCTTTGAGAGACATTTTAAAAAAAGTAAGAGAAAATTCAGAAACCAATTTAAGGGGACATAAAAACATATTAATTAAAGTAATTAACTTAAAAAGAGGTAGTAGTTTTTTTTCTGAAGAGAATATTAAATCTCAAAAATGACTTTTTGGATGATACTGTGTTCATAAGTAGCAAATCAGAACAGATTTATTAATATGTTTGCCAACAGAGTCAATAAGAAAAACTCTCAGTCAAAGATAAAGGATGACCTAAAGAAATGACGAACTTTTCATCAGTCGAGAACTTGGGTACACTTTGGCATTAAGTTCAGGACTGTATCTTGGAACAAAATTCTTGTTCCCGAAGGAGGGGAAAGGAGCTAGGTTGGGGGGTGCACAAGTTCACTTCCCTCCAGGCACTCATCTTAGATGCACTATACCTACTCTTCATTAACATTTAAACCAGCCAGTATCAATTTTTTTTTCACATATACACAAAATATCACTATGCCTTATTATTATTTATTAAAGAGTAAACTAGGAATTAGAATTCGAAAAAAGTTATCCTAGGACAATATCACTTAATAACAAAATAATGTGAAAAAAATAGAAGTCATAGTGTCATAGAGTCAAGATTGCCTCATATATACCTTTCATGAAGGTTCTGCATATGTTCATATTTCCTATTAATAATTGGCATGATTGAGAAATAGTCAAATGAAATTAATTTATATGAGGCTTTTACACAAAGATGTAGTAATATAAATACAGGTAATTAAAACATACAAGCTTCTGGCATAGTAAATCGATTTTTAGTTGATAAGACAAACTGAAACCTAGATAGTTCAGAGCCTATGGTGTGCTAGGACATAACTCCAGAAGTCTTTGCCTAAAGTGGTGTAATGTAAAGTATAGCTAATGTTAAGTTAACATTCTGACCACAATTGATGATAGTGTTGTCAAGCCGTGGTTGATTGAAAGCACAATGTGTCATCAAGAGAGGTCACTTTTCTAGCTTGCATCCAGAATAGAAGGAAAAGAAAAAGTTTACTCTTTAACATATAGCACCCTCCATTTTATCTAGGATTATTCCAAACCGTATTTAGAATTGCCCTAGCTTCGACCAGCTATGATTGTTCTGGGTTCTGACCACATTAAGCTTTTTTACACTCCTTCAATTTTTTTTATTAGCGAAGTTATGTTTTGAAGTATATAAATTTATTTACTTATGTATTCTTTTATTTTAAACACTTCCAAAAACATTTAGTACATGTTCAAAAGATTTTCATATTGATATTTAACCAACAATTTTTTTTTACATTGTTTTGGATTATTTCATCTTTGTTAAAAATATTTTATAGAAAATGTGGTGATATAAATAACTTTTAAGAGTCCTTATTCAATAAATTAGTTTTAAAAAACTAAAAACATTCATGTATTAGCTGATAGAACATATTGATTCAATGGCACACACAGGTGATGACAAAGTGTTATCATGGTTAAATAACAGGTATTTAAACTTTGTTTGTCTAAACATTACATTCTATACATTCTATAATGCTTATTTAAATTAAAGAGGAAAAAAAATCAGTCTTGTAAGTGGTTTCCCAGGGGAGCCACAGCGGTCGAAGTTTTTTTTTCATTCACTATGGTTTATTCATTATGATGTGGCATAAAGACAAATTGTTAATTCATTACTTTAATTCACTCTAAATATTAAATCAACATATAGTTTGATTTTTTTAGTCATTCATTTAACAACCAGGTTGATTTTTTGACTTTATACTCTTTATGAGAGGTATAAAGTTAAAAAATAACTTAAAATAAATGTTATTTATATGAATTCAAAGTAACGTATATGAAAAATTTAGATCAAAATTGGTTGCACATGTGTTACCATATTTATAAAACAGTTATTTTAACTTTATTTGGCTAAACATTACATTTTACACACTATAATTATTAACTGTTAGGAGGGCATTAATGTCTCATTAGAAGTTAGCTAAATAAAACTATATACAAGGGTTATCATTTGTGGTAATAATAAAAATCTTGGTAGAAGGATAACTTACCTACAGCTCCTTTAGGAAACAATGCTTCTGGATCAGTCTCAGGATTGGCCTTCATTAAAGGGAGAGGAACAATAAGTCTTCTGCTCAATGTATGGCGAAGTTTTTGTTCTTCATCTATATCATCGACCTGATTTTACAAAAAATCAGATTTGTAATCTCATGAAAAAAAAAGTAAGAACTAAACAACAATTTTAAATAAATAAAGGTAAATATATGGAGTGGAACCTAGCTGCCAACCATCTCATGGCCCCATTGAGTACTAGAAAACCAGGTGACTGGACTAGTGAGTTCAAAATGAAAATCGATAGGGAAAAATTATTTTAATTAAATCCTTTTTCTATCCTTTCAGTAGCAGTTATGAGATTGTGTTAAAATACATTAAAGAACAGAAAGAATTAACAGCTATCAGTTAATCTTGAGTTTTGTCCATATTCCCAAACATGGACGAAACATTTTGTTCATAATGTTA
>NW_027107925.1:250252-259456 GCF_000696795.3 Halyomorpha halys | reverse complement strand
AGCCAAGAAACGGCCCAAAAAATAAAACAAAAGTTAACTTCGACAGCTTTGATAAAGAAGCCATTTGCAGACTAGAGTATAATTTTATTAATTATGTTACTTTAATTAATACCATCTTTGAGAGACATTTTAAAAAAAGTAAGAGAAAATTCAGAAACCAATTTAAGGGGACATAAAAACATATTAATTAAAGTAATTAACTTAAAAAGAGGTAGTAGTTTTTTTTCTGAAGAGAATATTAAATCTCAAAAATGACTTTTTGGATGATACTGTGTTCATAAGTAGCAAATCAGAACAGATTTATTAATATGTTTGCCAACAGAGTCAATAAGAAAAAGTCTCAGTCAAAGATAAAGGATGACCTAAAGAAACGACGAACTTTTCATCAGTCAAGAACTTGGGTACACTTTGGCATTAAGTTCAGGACTGTATCTTGGAACAAAATTCTTGTTCCCGAAGGAGGGGAAAGGAGCTAGGTTGGGGGGTGCACAAGTTCACTTCCCTCCAGGCACTCATCTTAGATGCACTATACCTACTCTTCATTAAAATTTAAACCAGCCAGTATCAATTTTTTTTTCACATATACACAAAATATCACTATGCCTTATTATTATTTATTAAAGAGTAAACTAGGAATTAGAATTCGAAAAAAGTTATCCTAGGACAATATCACTTAATAACAAAATAATGTGAAAAAAATAGAAGTCATAGTGTCATAGAGTCAAGATTGCCTCATATATACCTTTCATGAAGGTTCTGCATATGTTCATATTTCCTATTAATAATTGGCATGATTGAGAAATAGTCAAATGAAATTAATTTATATGAGGCTTTTACACAAAGATGTAGTAATATAAATACAGGTAATTAAAACATACAAGCTTCTGGCATAGTAAATCGATTTTTAGTTGATAAGACAAACTGAAACCTAGATAGTTCAGAGCCTATGGTGTGCTAGGACATAACTCCAGAAGTCTTTGCCTAAAGTGGTGTAATGTAAAGTATAGCTAATGTTAAGTTAACATTCTGACCACAATTGATGATAGTGTTGTCAAGCCGTGGTTGATTGAAAGCACAATGTGTCATCAAGAGAGGTCACTTTTCTAGCTTGCATCCAGAATAGAAGGAAAAGAAAAAGTTTACTCTTTAACATATAGCACCCTCCATTTTATCTAGGATTATTCCAAACCGTATTTAGAATTGCCCTAGCTTCGACCAGCTATGATTGTTCTGGGTTCTGACCACATTAAGCTTTTTTACACTCCTTCAATTTTTTTTATTAGCGAAGTTATGTTTTGAAGTATATAAATTTATTTACTTATGTATTCTTTTATTTTAAACACTTCCAAAAACATTTAGTACATGTTCAAAAGATTTTCATATTGATATTTAACCAACAATTTTTTTTTACATTGTTTTGGATTATTTCATCTTTGTTAAAAATATTTTATAGAAAATGTGGTGATATAAATAACTTTTAAGAGTCCTTATTCAATAAATTAGTTTTAAAAAACTAAAAACATTCATGTATTAGCTGATAGAACATATTGATTCAATGGCACACACAGGTGATGACAAAGTGTTATCATGGTTAAATAACAGGTATTTAAACTTTGTTTGTCTAAACATTACATTCTATACATTATATAATGCTTATTTAAATTAAAGAGGAAAAAAAATCAGTCTTGTAAGTGGTTTCCCAGGGGAGCCACAGCGGTCGAAGTTTTTTTTTCATTCACTATGGTTTATTCATTATGATGTGGCATAAAGACAAATTGTTAATTCATTACTTTAATTCACTCTAAATATTAAATCAACATATAGTTTGATTTTTTTAGTCATTCATTTAACAACCAGGTTGATTTTTTGACTTTATACTCTTTATGAAAGGTATAAAGTTAAAAAATAACTTAAAATAAATGTTATTTATATGAATTCAAAGTAACGTATATGAAAAATTTAGATCAAAATTGGTTGCACATGTGTTACCATATTTAAAAAACAGTTATTTTAACATTATTTGGCTAAACATTACATTTTACACACTATAATTATTAACTGTTAGGAGGACATTAATGTCTCATTAGAAGTTAGCTAAATAAAACTATATACAAGGGTTATCATTTGTGGTAATAATAAAAATCTTGGTAGAAGGATAACTTACCTACAGCTCCTTTAGGAAACAATGCTTCTGGATCAGTCTCAGGATTGGCCTTCATTAAAGGGAGAGGAACAATAAGTCTTCTGCTCAATGTATGGCGAAGTTTTTGTTCTTCATCTATATCATCGACCTGATTTTACAAAAAATCAGATTTGTAATCTCATGAAAAAAAAAGTAAGAACTAAACAACAATTTTAAATAAATAAAGGTAAATATATGGAGTGGAACCTAGCTGCCAACCATCTCATGGCCCCATTGAGTACTAGAAAACCAGGTGACTGGACTAGTGAGTTCAAAATGAAAATCGATAGGGAAAAATTATTTTAATTAAATCCTTTTTCTATCCTTTCAGTAGCAGTTATGAGATTGTGTTAAAATACATTAAAGAACAGAAAGAATTAACAGCTATCAGTTAATCTTGAGTTTTGTCCATATTCCCAAACATGGACGAAACATTTTGTTCATAATGTTAAATTAGATTTTTTTAGCTTGGAAGCATAATAGAATTATAAATCAGAAAAAAAAATTTAAAAATGAGAAACAAAATAAGATGTTGAAACCAAGACCAATATACATAACTGCAGGTGTAAGATAGTTGACATAATAACCTGTATTATGGTATTTTAAGTACAACATAGTAATTTAAAGTATGAGATGACAATTATTTTGATAAAACATTAAGGTAATTGTATGTTTTAAAAATAAGTATGTTTGGAAAATGGGGATAAAAACCATGAAACATCAGCAGCGAAAATGAAATAAAACAATATGATGTATAAACATGAATGGATTTAACTTTAATCTTGCCAACCTAATTGAAAGAGACATATATACATATATATAGAAAAATAAACAAATACCTCATATTTTCTAGTGACTGGATTAAATGAAACCACTTCAGCTAAGATCCAACTATCTTCATCACCTTCAACTATTTTGACCATAGCAGCGACCATATCACCAGGCTAAAACATAAATTATATCTGTTTATAAATTCAGCATTATATATGTCAGAGTTCCCAGAAAAAACTTAGCTAATGTTGTATTGGGGTGAGTTTTTATAATCGCAATCTGCTGCTAAGAGAGTATAGTCGTCACCATTTCTGAGTCGTAAAGCAAAGCATTGTCACAAAAGGTTTTTTTTTTAGCTTGTGTGAATTTTTAAGTGACAATTTTTTGTATTCTCGTCATTTGGCAATGACTGATTCTTGCAAAAACAGCTCACAAAGTCTTGGAAAATAGAAGACAGCCAATAAAAATTATGTTATTGGGAAAATTCCACTTACTTAATTTAGCAAAGATGAAATGTAAGTGGATGACAAAACTAACTCTGGTTGTACTTTTTGTAAAAACCTAACTCTTAAAATATAAAAATTAGATTGATTAAGCCCTAACACAAATTTAACTGCAGTCTGACATAGACCAAATGTGTTCTTTAATGTATAAGATGTAAAAGTCAATTGAAAATTTTCGATTCTGAAGACAAATTTTTTTTTTTTATCTTAATGACTTGACTAATAGATGTTCACTATTGTTTTGATCAAACTTGTTTTTTTTCTTCACAAATAAAAATTGGTATAGATTAAGAGAAAAATATTAGAGCACTACTTAGTTTATATAGAAGTAACATTAAAAATAATATATTTAATAAGAAAAGATGAAGAAATCAAACAAATACAAACCTTTGCAATATAATTTGGATCGGCAGGAATAGCTCCACAGAGAGGGGGTGCTTTAGGCTCCGGTTTTCCAACCCACAAAGGCAAAGTTTGAGCAGACACTTGAAGCATTTTCATTAACGCTCCTCGATGAAATATTTCACGATTACCTTCACTACGAGCCTAATTTGCAAGAAATTGATTCATTGTTAATAATTACCATATCAATATCTGCATATGTACAAAATAAAATTAGAAGTAAGATTTTCTGATAGAAAAGAAATAAAATTAAAAAATATTATTGGAGGAAGATAGTATAGGTATATATATACGAGGTAGCGGTCAATAAAGGTATCAAAATAGTAAAAGAAAACTATTTATTGTTAATCGACGGTTTGCCCCACTTTGCAGGGTTTTGTGAGGTTTGATGATAATACAATGGTCAACTGTTGTCCTTTGAACTAACATCAAACAAAGGACCAAGGACAACTGTTGTCCATTTTATTACCATCAAACCTGACAAAACCCTGGAAAGTGGGGCAAAACATTGGTTAACAATAAGTAGTTTTCTTTTACTATTTTTATACCTTTATTGACCGCCACCGAGACTATTTTCCTCCAATCTACTTCATATGGTCAACTATCTTCTTACAATAAAAATGTTTATGTGCTAGTTGTTGACCGTGGATTTGAAGAAAAGATGGTTGGGAAGCAGTTAGTAAAGAACACAAATAAGTAAAACTTATTCATAAGTTTCAAGGTTTCATCAAGTTATCTTATGGCAGTCATCCTTTTTTTTTGTTTTCAGCTCTAATGAAGGCCTAAATTTGCACAAAATGTCAGCAAAAATATAAGTTTTACTTATTTTTGTTTAGTACTACTGACCATACCCTTGACCATTTTTTCTTCACAGTCTTTACCAATATTAATTTATCTTTAATCATAAAATGTTTTAGGGAAATAATATTTTTTACTTATTATAGGGAATATATAGACATAGAGAATATAGAATAAACAACTTGCAACTTGCTTAATTCTAATTATGGTGAACAGTCCTATGAGCTCATGAATTATCATGCAATCTTATGTTACAAGGCAAAAAGTATGAACAATTTTAAATACATTTTCGATTGATTGATGACATGCTATATCACAGTGAATAAAAACTGTCAATATGAAATAAATAAATCAAAAACAACAAAATGATAGTATGTTTCATTATATGACCTACATCTTTTATAATTAAAAAAAAAAAATTGTATTAAGGTTAAAACATCTTTAGAAATAAGAATATAATGTTCTTAATCAATGTTTTTGTTCCCTTCTTGGACGTTTTGGAGATACTGTGTACCCCTGTTCAACAGTATATAATTCACTATTAAAAAAAACAAAAACAAAAAAAAGTATATTTAAAAACAATGAATTTTAATTTCTAAAAATTTTGTGACCTTAAGACAATTTTAATTATAAAAATGATAGTATTTTAATTAGTTATTAAAATTGAGCTAATTGTTATTAGTTAGGAAAAATAAGTAATTTAAATAGTTGGAATTACATCAACCTAAATATAACAAATAATATAACCTTTAATTTTCTCTCATTGCAGATATTCCTGATTTCCGTGATTTTTGTTAATGCTTGACGAAGAAGTTCTTCCTCTTGAACGGCATCATTTAAAGCAGTGTTGTACAGTCCTTTCAATTTTTGCTAAAAATAAATAAATATGTGTAAATAGGCAAGTAATGTTAGTGCATAAAAAAGTCTGCCAAGTATATAGGAAAATTAATTACCTTCCTCACCAAAAAGATTAAATAATTACCTATATTTCAAAATTTAAGAATAATTGTATTTTTATTTTTATAATTTAATAAATTCTATATGTTGTTTAGGAATATAATTTATAGGAGGAGTCATTTTGAAACATATGTTTCGAGAAAAAGTCTTTTACACATGGTGAACAGAAAGTATTGGATTGAATTTGATAAAATTAATATTGAACTGTTTCCACACAAAAACTCCAAATTTGGCCTAAATTGGACTCACAATTTCTGAAATATAACTGGAACAAGGATAATACATTTTTACAGGTATAAGTGAAATTAGTGGATGGAATCTGACAATATAGATATGGGACTGACTAGCTACCAGCTCAGATGATCCTTGAAAACTCCAAATCAGGTTTAAGTTTCAATTGATTATGCCCAAACACAATATGACTAAACACAGAGACATGGAACAATTTGTTCCTTAATTTCTAAAATGTAAAAATTTATATTCCTGAAGAAAAGTTTTTCTTAAGGAAAGTAGTGCAGTTGGTGGTCAATCTTTGTACAAAATATTAAAATAAATAGTTTTTTACTATTTTGTATCTTTATTGTCCACAACCCAGACTATCATTCTACAATCTTCCAATATAAATGTTTTTCATTAACTGCATGAATACAAAACTTCTCTACCTTCTGTAGTGAGGTAACAAAAATAAAGAAGGTTCCGTAATTAATTTTTTCAAATTGTAATTTTTCCATGAGCTATACACAACAAATATAAACCGGTAAAGTACTACTATAATTTATGTAAAAGTATCAAGAACTACCACATTAAAAATAATTATTTAAAAAATCATTGAAATACTTATTTAATTAGAGTTTTCATTCAGTGGCATTGAAAAATATCAGATCGATATGCTTAAACAAATCTCTACTCTTATATCATTTAACAATGGGTCAGGTTCTCACGAGAACAGTATTATGATGGAGACACCCTACCGTGCATGAAACACTCATCAACCAACACAAATTGCCTGCAACAACAGAAATGGTCCTAGCATTGCTTCACATAGAGCAAACCATAAGACTACACCACAGCAGATCCATGGCCAATTCGTTGTATCTACTTTTTTATGGTGTTCATGGAATCTCTGGTTGAGAAAAACTCATCAACAAAGTTGAAATGTTCCCAATCCAGTATGACCAGTTAAACAAAAACTGTGAAAATAATTATCATAAAGAACAACTTTTGAATTTATTTCTAAAAACGGCATCTAAATTTAAGTCTCTTATATCAGTATTCTGCAAGCAACTTGATGTGATAGGCTCTTGTACTACAATACATCTTCGTATCAATCTCATTCTAGTGAACCAAACCAAATAATGTCTTCCTTAAAGTGGTGAAACATTGCCAGGTAATAATTAACATTACCTTTAGATAATTGAGGCAACAAAATTCTTGTCACCTTATAATATAAATAAAATGTAAATTTTAATGAAAAAACAAAAACAAAAATAATAATTCCATTACACCCACAATGTATAACCTTTAGATGCTTAAGCGTTTTCCACAACTGCTAAATTTGATGTGAGAACATCAAAAAAGTGTAAAATGTCAATAAAATACAGACTGCAATAGCAACCTACACCGATTGCTCATGAGTTATTTAGGTGGTATTAACTGCCAAGAGCCCATTTCCTTCAATATTATAAAAAAAAAATCTAATCTAATTGATTCAACAACAAACAATAATGTTAAATATGTGAATACCTGATTATATGGTGTCAAACGTCCTTCTTGATTAATTTTATCATGAGCTTTGGAAATGTGATCCAAAGTTTGTTCACATCTAAGTCTTTCTCCTTCTATTTCATGCACTAAAGAACTCAAAGCCTTTAAACGATCCTAGAAACAAATATATAAATAGTTTAAAACTAATTCTTTGAACATAGCACAACTTCTTTCCTTTGTTCTGTTTGATCTGAACATAATTTTCCTTAAAATAAACCATGAGGGGATTAAGGTTTCTTTAACAATAGCACCGTTTAAAAAATAATTCAACAAAATATTATACCAATCCAGACTACTTCAGAATATACTAGAATTTAAAACACAAATGAGTAATTAATACTTAATAAAAATATTACCTGCACCTGAATTGCAGCATTCTCGAAGTATGATGCCATCTTAATGAAAAGAATTCACAAATTTTCCAGAAGATATGACACAATACCAAGATACAAGAACGATCATCAAAAGCACCTAAAATTAATAATAATATATGGATCAAATCATAATAATAAGATATACAACGAAAAAAAAAGTTATACTTACAGAATTTATAACAAGTGGAACAACGGCCTTCATTAAACCCTTATATAAAGATTCCTACTAATAGTTACAAACTAAACTATTAGTTGAGGCAAACGTTCTAACAAATAGTATTTTACTTTAGAGCAACACAAAGAAGAAATGCAAACACACTCTATAAGTAACAAAGAGGCTCTGAGTGACACCTTTTTGTTTTGTTTGCATGTTTACACCAGCTTTCCATAGAGGTCGAAAACCACATGGTACCGTTACAATTCCAAAGTGACAAGAGGAATGGAAAGATACTAACTCCAACTAATATGGACCCATTGGACGTCACTGAAAAAAAACATATAATTTAAATATTTCTTTTTATCCCCCTTTCTTTACTTATTATGTTTTTTATTTTACAGAAAGTCCAAGAGCTACATCACGTAAGTTATAACCGGCAAGAGGTGTAATTAGTGGTAGTGGGAGGCCGCCAAAATATAATTTATAATTTATTAGGCTTTTTTTTTTTTTTTTATAGGTACCTAAAAGATAATTAAATTTATTAGTTTAAATGGAACATACGTATTTAAAATTAGTATTACACAGCAATTAATGTAGCCACTTTCACATTAACTGTTTTCTGTAGTTTTTTTTTTTAGAGCTGAGTAAATGAGAAAATAAAATTATTGTAATTACAGAACTAACGGAGAAAGTTGAGCTGAAGTTTGACATTTTTAACTTACTAAGACATTTTTTAAATTGAAGACTCACTTGACGGTAAATGCTATATATTTTAGGGTCGTCAGTAGCTTAAGTGGTTGAGGCATAGGTTCTTTGCAATCTGGGAACTATGGTCTTAAAAAAAAAATAGAAAGAGATTTTTGAGGTTTTTAACAAACAGTTAATAGTTGATAATATTATGAGGACGATTAGCGACTATGTTGTTTACATAGTCATATACTTGGAACGCGTGACGGCCGTGCGGGCTGAGGCGTAGGCTTCTAAATGGGGAAAACAAACCTCTGTGACATATGAGCTGTCTTTTCTAACGTTAGGTTGTTTTACGGTTTCTTATATCCAGAATACATACAATTGTCTTAAATCATAAGAGATATGTTAGTTTTGTAGAATATTAAGAGGACGATTAGCGACTTTGTTGCTTACATAATCATATACTTGGAACGCGTGACGGCCGTGTGGGCTGAGGCGTAGGCTTCTTAAAGGGGAAAACAAACCTCTGTGACATATGAGCTGTCTTTTCTAACGTTAGGTTGTTTTACGGTTTCTTATATCCAGAATACATGGGGTCAAGGGACT
>NW_027107925.1:247642-250202 GCF_000696795.3 Halyomorpha halys | reverse complement strand
AAAACAAACCTCTGTGACATATGAGCTGTCTTTTCTAACGTTAGGTTGTTTTACGGTTTCTTATATCCAGAATACATGGGGTCAAGGGACTAGGGAGAAGTTTCCTTCAATCAGTCGCAGGGGAGTAGCTGAAAGACCAAAGATGCCTAGGCGGATGTTTTGAGGATGCTACGACCAGGACTGTCCGTGCGCGGTGAAGAACTGCGTCCTGCAAGAGGTGACCCTGGTCATACTGAACACGGCGGATCTAGACTGGGAAGTCAATAAATATCTCCCAATCCAAGGCGGAGCAGCATAGGTTTTGGATGTATGACTGTGGGTTAACAGTCGAACTATGCGAACTCTGGATACCAGGTGACCTCCAGTTTTATTTAGCCTTCCTGTGGCATGTGGGGCTCTGTCACAGGTGACTGTTTGAATCCCTTGCTACTCGTGGGAATGGATGAGAATAATTTAAATGCTTTAGTGATAGAGGAGTCACTGCCTCAAACAGAGTTGGAAGGCGTAATAACCAACAATAAGGGTGAAACTCCCAAGGTAACACCAGAAGAAGCAAAGGGGGAAAGGGCTTGCCCATCTCCTGAAGAGCCTGAGACCAAAGAGGATGATAAGGATGTTAGTCCAATTATCAAAATGAGTGGGTCCAGGAGAAAGCGATTTTATTGGCTAAAAAGGAAAGGGTATTCCGAGGAGGAGGCACTCAGAAAGAGTAAAGAACCCATGAATAGCCATGAGAGTCTATTGGAAGAGGGGCATAGGGCCCGATTAAATGAGAATACTCCCAATAGTGAAACGGATAAAAAAGCAAAGAGGACAAAGATTTCCTCAGAAAAGCCCGAAGGACAAATGGTTGGTGAAGGGGTAGTTCCCTCAACCATATCCTACCGTAAGGCTATGGAAGGAATAAGGGTAGGTATTTTCTCAGAAAACTACCCCGAGGATGGATTCAGTGAGGAGCAATTTAACAGCGTCCAACTGGAAATAACAAATCTCATTCTAAATGAAGAGCCCAGCAAGTGCCCACAATTTCTTGGGACTAACTGGAATTATGTGTGGCTCCAATTAACCCGTGTAAACCAGGCGATGGTAGAATGGGTAATGGAGAATACACCCAGACTAAAACTGTGGGATGGAGCAAAACTGAAGGCTCTTAAAGAGGAGAATCTGCCTAGGAAGAAGCTGATTATAGTTTACCTCCCCCTAGTAAAATATACAGAGGAAGAGATCCTCAAAATAATCCAAAACCAAAATCCAAATCTAAAGGTAAACACATGGAGGGTGTTCAAAAGGGAGGATAATCCTAAAGGCACTCAGATAGTGGTAGGAGTAGAAAAAGAGCATCTGAAGGCCCTCACGGAACAGGGTACGATATACTTTGGTGTAATAGAGGCATATTTCAGGCTGCTAGGTGGAGGTAAGAAGCCTGACGCTACCAGGGAGGGAGTTTAGGGGGGGGCAGGCCCTCTGGGTCCCCTGTCGGGTGAGCGGACGAGGTTTCGTCTGAGTGCCGGGCTGGGCCTTTGGGGGTTGGGTCGGAACCCAAACCTCCTCTGACTGGAGCAGCAGGAAGTGGGAGAAGCCCACTGTTAAGGGAGGATAAGGCTAAAAAGCCCACCCACAAAGAACCTTCCCTCTGGAAAAGGGAAGAGAAAAGAAGAACCACAGGATCAGGAAAGAGAGGTAAACTTCTGGGTAAGAAAAAAAAAAAAAAAAAAGAAGGAATATATTAGAATAATACAGGTGAATTTACATCATGCTAAAGGTGCATCAGCCCAAATAGCAAAGAGATTCACCATTGAAAATATAGATATAGGGTTGCTTCTGGAATCTTGGAACATAAGAGGTAAGATTAAAAGACACTCAACTAAGGTAACTCAGCTCATCTATTATAGAGACACAGATAGACCAAGAGCTGCTATTATGATAAATAATAATATTAATTATTTTGTGATTTCAGAGTGTGTGTCACAAGACCTGGTTGCAGTAGTGACAGAGGTACCAGTGAATACAGGAAGGAGAAGGTTGTTTTTCGCCTCAGCCTACTTCCCAGGCAATCAAGAGGAAGTACCACCAAGAAAAATAGAGGTCCTCATAAATTACTGCAAAAGGAATAATTATGAATATATCATTGGATGTGATGCAAATGCCCACAATACAGTATGAGGCAGCACGGGTACCAATAAAAGGGGTGAAGAACTCTTGGAGTATTTAATATCAAATAATATAGATATTATTTATAAAGGAAATAAACCTACCTTTATGACAAGGAACAGACAAGAGATTCTTGATTTAACCTTGGCCAAACCTTGCATAAAGGATAGTGTCAAAGACTGGCATGTCTCCCAGGAAATCTCATTGTCTGATCATCAACAGATCAGATTCAATGTGGAGATTGGAAGGAGAAATATACAAAGTATAAGACTCACAAGTCACTAGGATAAGACAAAGTACCTATACTCACAAACTGGAAATTATATGAGGAATTATTAACCTCAGAACTATGGATTGAAACGTACCCAATAGAAACAATTGAATCTCTAGAAAGGGCAGCAACTGAAGT
>NW_027107925.1:245569-247592 GCF_000696795.3 Halyomorpha halys | reverse complement strand
AGGAAATAAACCTACCTTTATGACAAGGAACAGACAAGAGGTTCTTGATTTAACCTTGGCCAAACCTTGCATAAAGGATAGTGTCAAAGACTGGCATGTCTCCCAGGATATCTCATTGTCTGATCATCAACAGATCAGATTCAATGTGGAGATTGGAAGGAGAAATATACAAAGTATAAGACTCACAAGTCACTAGGATAAGACAAAGTACCTATACTCACAAACTGGAAATTATATGAGGAATTATTAACCTCAGAACTATGGATTGAAACGTACCCAATAGAAACAATTGAATCTCTAGAAAGGGCAGCAACTGAAGTACATAATGCAATCCATAGTTCCTATGAGGAAAGCTGCCCCATAAAGAAAAACGAGACAAACAGGGATGTACCATGGTGGAATAAAACACTAGAAAATCTTAGGAGAAGAGCGAGAAAACTCTTCAATAGAGCAAAAGGACAAGGCAGATGGGAGGAGTATAGACAAGCCCTAATGAATATAATAAAGAAATTAGAAAATCAAAGAGACAGTCTTGGAGGAAGTTTTGTGAAGGGATAGAGGATTCATTCTCAGCTGCCTGAATAAAGTCCTCCAAAAAGACCGGGATAATGGTCCTGTCTCCATCTGTAGATCAGATAAAACTTATACAGAGAACCAAGAGGAAACACTGAAAGAGTTATTAAAAACCCACTTTCCTCAATGCACCTTTTTAAATGAAGAGGTTGAGTCTAAAAGAGAAAGGAAATACCCAAGGCCAAACACAAGAGTCCAGAAAGAGGCAAACAAAATATTCATCACAGACAGAATAACATGGGCTATAAGCACCTTTAGACCATATAAAGCATCTGGGGGGGATGGAATAATTCCTGTCCATGTGATACAAGGGAAAGGAAAGCTTGTAGGAAAGCACTGGGTAGAATATTCAGGGCAAGTTGTGCATGCAATGGGATATATATCCCAAAACTATGGAGAGAGACTAAAGTAATTTATATCCCAAAAATTGGCAAGCCTAAGGATGACCCAAAGGCATATATACCAATAAGTCTCTCCTCAGTAATATTAAAGACAATGGAAAAGGTAATGGATGCATACTTAAGGGGCTTAATAGTTCAGAACTCCCCACTACATCCATATCAGTTTGCCTATCAAGCGGGAAAATCAACAATTTCAGCACTGCATTGTCTTGTTAAAAAAAATAGAGAATTCTCTAGATAATAAGGAAATAGCACTGTGTGCATTCATGGGTATAGAAGGAGCATTTGATAATACCTCACATGAAACAATAGGTAAGGCTACCAGGAGGAAAGGAGCCAGTGAAGAAACTGTCTCTTGGATAAATGAAATGCTAATAAACAGAAGTATTATAGTAAAGGTAGGTGAAACAGAGTTGAAGATAAAAACAGCTGAAGGATGTCCATAGGGGGGGAGTTCTTTCTCCCCTCTTGTGGACTATGGTGGTAGACTGTCACCTATATAAACTAACAAATGAAGGATTTGAAACTATAGGTTATGCAGATGATCTGGCTATAATAATAGGAGGCAAGCATGAAGAAACTTTGATAGAGCGCATGCAAATAGCCTTGAAGGTCACTTGGAATTGGTGCCAAGAACAAGGATTGAGCATAAATCCAAGCAAAACCACCATTGTATCCTTTACGAGGAAGAGGATTCTTGATATAGAATATTGCAAACTGGGAGGAGTACAGATTAATACCACAAAAGAGGTGAAGTACTTAGGAGTAATCCTAGATCAGAAACTCAAGTGGAATTCCCATATAAACAAAGTCATAGTTAAAGCTAGAGCTTTCCTATGGTAAAATTTTGTTTGGAAAAAAATGGGGAATTAAACCCAAAATGGCAGAATGGTTATACACAAGGGTTATAAGACCTATGATAACCTACGCATCGGGAATTTGGTGGCTGAAAACAGGAAGAAACCTCACAAATAAAACTGGAAAAGGTACAAAGAATGGGGTGTCTAGGTGTGACAGGAGCAATCAGAACATGCCCCACAGCAGCTATG
>NW_027107925.1:242250-244794 GCF_000696795.3 Halyomorpha halys | reverse complement strand
AAGGTAATAATGTCCTATACTATAAAATCAGGGCTAGTCTGGAATTGCCTAGAGAGACTAAAGGAATTAGCCAGAGGCAATAAACTGACCTTGATGTGGACCCCAGGACATGAGGGGATTGAAGGTAGCGAGATGGTAGATATGCTAGCTAGGAAGGGATCAGAAATTATGCTAATTGGCCCTGAGCCATATTGAAACATATCTGGAAGTGCAATCAGGAATGTGGTTAACTCCTGGGAACAAAAAGAGAAGGAAACATACTGGACGCTGAAACCAGGTATGAAACAATCGAAGCTCTTCATTAAAATATTAGAGGAAAAGGCAAAATTTTACCTTAACCTTACTAGAAATAAACTGACGATGATAACAGGACTCCTCACGGGCCACTGCCCCTTAAAATATCATCTTAAGAAGATGAGGCTGGTGGAGGATTCCACCTGTCGTCTATGTATGGAACCACATTCTGTGTGAATGTGAAGCCCTTGCATTCCGAAGATTACAGTATCTGGGATAGGACAGAATGGAACCTGAAGACATTTCTAGAATAAACTCAAAAGAATTATTGAACTTCATAAGAAGCATAGGATTTATATGGGATATCTAGTGGAAAGTGGTGTAACTCACAAAAGATCCAATTGGGTCGAAGTGAGGAAGGGATTTCTGACCCTCAGTGTAATAATAGTAATAATAATAATAATCCAGAATACATACAATTATATTAAATCATAAGAGATATGTTAGTTTTGTAGTTTCAGTGTATTTGTTTATGTTACTGTGATGGTCTTTAGTTCCATTTATGTGACATAGACTTTTATTGGGATTTTGGTATGTTCTTTTTACTGAATCAAGTTATTTTACATCTTCATCATCTCAGAATTGCGTTGAATTAACGTTATATTATTAAGATTATCTGTTTATGTTTGATTTACAGTGCTGTGTTTGTGCCAGATTTTATTAAGTTGAAATACTGTATTATTATTATTATTCAACTTTATATTTCATTTATTGAAGTTCTGTACATTAACTGTAACTTTTTATTATATAATGTTGTATCTTGTCTTATACTACTTGTTTCTAAGGGTTTTTATAATTTTATTTGGTACTTTAGTTATTATCATTCTATTATATTGTTTCCTCTTATTTGGTAGATAAACACAAAAAATTATTCTGTATCTATTGGTTTTTCTATTATTTTTGTATACCTTCCTTCTGTTGATTTTTTTTTAGTTTTATTAAAAAGTTGTATACATATGTATAGGTGTGTACTTGTTGTTGTTGTCTGGGGCTTAAGGGCGTAAAACCCTGAGGTCATCAACGCCCATATAGGTGTGTACTTTTTAGACTTATATTTAATTCTGTTATATCATTGGCTCCTATGGATGAGATTGAGTCATATTCAGTATTAATCTTAAAAATAATTTTATTGATTCTAGTTAAAACATTCATCCATATTTATGTTTCATCTTATTGGCTGAATAATTAAAATTAAAGTGTATTATCTTAGTAATATTTATTTTACATATTTCATATACATAATTTCCTTCTGTCATTGCATTCATGTTTTATTTTTTATAGTATTACCATTAATTTATTAACAGTGAAGATAATATAAAATTTAAAATTATCTTGAATTATATTTTTGTAATAAGCTGATGTTTCGGAACTATGCTTCCATCTCCAAAATTTACCTTTATAAATCAGACATTAACTAGAACTAACATTACATATTAACATGGACATCTAATTCCCAGGTTAATAAAATAAAACATAGGAACATAATGAAAAATGTTTTTAATTCATTAAAGAAGTCTGTTGTAGTATAAAGTGAATATTACAAAACTTCCTAATATATTTTGATGGTAGATTAAGTAACAATTAATTGTATTTTTTCATTCTGTTAATTGTGAATGTTGCATTGTATTACATATGATTCTACATTTTTTATGAACAAACAAAATATAAAATATTACCCCAATTAAACTTTATTTAAATCAAAACCTATTTATTGTTGCCCATAAAATCTGCATTTCTAAAAATATAATAGTAATAAGATAATGTGATCTATACATTTGGTAAAGAGTGTCTCAATGAAAATATACACCTCTTTATGTTAATATGAGAAAATTTGGTATTTAAATAATTTGATGCTCACATTTGGTTGCAAAGTTATCAATGCTTTTTTTTTTTTTTCTCAACAAGTATACTGTTTTAAACACCCTATTTTGGAATGATAATAGAGTGGTTACCTTTCCCTAATAGTCAAAATTGTGAACTGTGCTAAAATAATACTAAGGAATCTACAATCCTACTCTGTTTGATTTTTTTCCCCTACTTAATTTGCTTGATTTTTAAAATTATGTATATAATTACAATTGTGAATTGTTAATCAATTGTGATTACTTCAGCCATTTATTACTTGAAATACATATAAGTTTTTATTTTCATATGGTGTCTGGAAATTTAAATAGGTTTATCCTACATTTTAGCAATCGGATATTTTGCTAATTTATAGATAGATTCCATTATGAAACAGGGCCCTGGTTG